>NC_056727.1:937313586-937329575 GCF_019279795.1 Protopterus annectens
ATTTGCCAACCCCCATGGCTGTCCCATGTATCGCATATTTGCACGGCTGACACATAGAACTGTGGTACGATGCATATCCACTCATTGTCCATTCAACGTCCGTATTCCAGAATGCCCCAGAGACATCTGCTGGATATCGTGGCAGACAGCTATCCTTGCTGTACTGATTATTCTCACTGCATATCATTTTAAGCAAAACCTTGTGTATAATTGCCTGTGTATGGTGTGTGTATGTCTATCTGTGCTGTATGCATGGTCGTGTGTGTCCCGGGCTTATAGCCGCCTTGCAGGTGTCGCCACTATGAGTAATCCTTGTAGACCGCCACCATGTTTCTCTTGCTGTGCACTTGTTAAGCACATACCTGCAGACCAGACTCTTCCCACGGCAGCGGCCTTAGATCGACTGCTGCCACACCCTCTAGGCTATAGGGCTCCATGGCGCCCACCACCACAACACATGGTGCCCCCATCCTGGGTGTGTGTGTACCTACATGACATACCTACTAGACAGGTGGCTCTACTAGTGCGGCGCGCCTAGGCAGCCGCAGGATTGGCGAAGCTTCACGGCCGGCTATGAGCACATCACAAGGCATATGTTTACATTCAGTGTTTTACAAAGGCTAGGTTATAATACCAGAGGGGACCTCATCAACTATGCTTTAGAATGCGGATTGAGATGGATTATTAGGTGGAGAGTTGACCACACACCAGGGCTGACTGATGAACACTGATTGCCCTTTGAGAAGCAGGTGGCTTAAACCCAAGTAACAGGAATGTAGTTTAGGTACAGATAAACAGTTAACGACATTAGTCCACTTTTCAGTTGTTTACCACTGTATTACATTGATATGATACATATCTTCTATATATATTGTTAGATCTTTGATTGATGAGTATTAGGCATAGTACAATATCATATGATACATGTTTTAATAGGATGTTTTTGGAGATGTTAATATATGTGTGTGTAGTTAACATTGCGCCTGTGCTTTATATGCTGTGGTTAATTGTTCATTGTTTGCTGAGAAATTGACCAATGAAAGTGTAAGGAGGGATATTTAAAGCCTGGATGCTTTTATGTTATGTGTAAGTCTGACGGAGCTTCACGGGTGAAAGCCACTTGTTTCATATGAAGGAACCTTTGTATACCATTTGGGCACTGTCCTGGACAATTTCTACGTTGACTGTTTCATCTACCTATGTCTGTTTTGGATTGTGTGCCATAAGGTGCCAGCGGTTCTTTGATGTTGATTAGGTGTATTCCATGGTCAATTGACATTAATCCTATTAATTCACTGAAGGATGTTCTTTATAAGTGGGAACGCCATAGTTTAACCATCCTATGACCTTCCTAGTTGAAGTTGTTAGTGTGCCATTGGTATGTGTTCCACAGGTCAGGTCACCCATTTGTTCCGCAGTATGGAAGCGAGTGATCCCCATTTTGGTGCTGGCAGATTGAGTGCTGTGTACGCCGGTATTCGCACGGCGGTCTGACTTTGTATGGGGAGGGTCTACTGTAGTCCCTATCTGTATTTCCTGTGTTATGCCTTACTGCAGCTGTGTAATTCCACCAGGTTTCCAGTTATGGGTGCCATCTTGGTCGTGACGCTTGTCCATCCATGGGAATTGCCTACTGACACTGGTATAGGGCTGTACACATTTCACACCTGCATTTAGCATTATCCGTGGATGCTTTGCATTATTAGTGGGGAGTAAGGTGTGTTATACCCACATCCCTCCCACGGGCGGACAACGGATTATCTTCCAAACAACACCGAGCCCCATTTCTGCATACCCAGGATCCCATGGCTGTAACCCCGACGCACCCATTACACATCCTTCATGTGTATGGACTGGGATGTGGACACACTTCTATGGACTCAACAATCTGGTGATTTCTGTTCATATGTCCTGCATTTCATGGACACTTGTCATCAACCTTAAACACGCTAGTGGTGCATATGTCTCGCTGTGCCGTAGTCACGGCTGTCACTCCTTCAGGGTCGCCACCGCAGCTGGTAGATATTGCGTATGGATCAATTTTTGGGGTCCTACAATGGACACCAATGTGCATATGTAAAGTGCAGAACTTGTTGGACTGTGTCCATCTGGCCAGTTGTTTTGACTGCTGCTGTATGTTCGCCAATCATGATGTCTGTTTGACTACCCATATTATGTAGTGCTACTTAAACCAGGTTTTTCAGGTTCGAATCTGAACCCAAATGGTGTACATCCAAAGATGCAGTTAGCAACTGCTTTAAATAATCCTCAGAAGTCCCAATAGGAAGATTCGCCACTTTATTGTCAAATAACATCACTAAAACAAGTAGATCACGAGCATTACCGTCTACCAGGCATTTTCAAGTGCAATTAGCTAAAACAATAACTCTAGCTTTTATAGCGCAAGTGCTCTGTTAATTAACCAATTGATTAAAATATCACCATATTGTAAATAAATTAAATCCACTTCTACAAGCATTAAAGAGACAAATACATATTTAAAACTGCTCGACAATAAATGCATTGTTAAATGTATGTATGCAACTTATATGAATTCAAACAAAATTCATTCTTTATGTTCAAAGTTGTTTGTGAACCATTTGAACCAAATAAAACATCAGTACCATGGTGATATTTTAATCAATTAGTTCTATAAAAGCTAGAGTTATTGGTTTAGCTAATTACCTGAAAAAGCCGGTAAGACCGGCTAACAGCGCAGATCTACTTGTTTTGGTGGTGTTATTTTGACAATAAAGTGGCGCATCTTTCCTATTGGGACTTTGGAGGATTATTTAGAGCAGTTGCTAACTTGCATCTTTGGATTTACACCATTTGGGTTCATTTTTGAAACACTTGGTTTTCGTAGCACTACATTGTGTTTGCTTGGTGCTCTCGGTTTAGGACCTGGTGGATCCTTTTCCTAGGTTTTTCTTGGTAAACTGTTCCTTTCTTCTTACCCATATTATGTATTACTTGGCCTATCTATATCCATGTTCCAGTAAGCGGAAATACAGCAGACCCTGAGTCCTGGTCATCTTCATAAAATACATTCTTGAACATAAACCTTGCCAAGACAGACGATGACAAAAACGATACACTCCATAGTCATAGGATACTGAGCTCTTTCACCCACTAACATGGGGCAACGTCGGAGTACGTGATACATTAGATAGTCGTCCCTTATATACTTCCTTCTGAGTTAGTTTAATGTCAACTAATTAATAGACTTGCTCATAGTTCAGTGGACCGTGCTCCTAGTCCTGATGATAAAGTGACATGTAGAACTCGGTGTTGCATACGTTACTGAATGGAAACAATGATACAACAACGATGTGTTAATATAAATACAATATTGGTCAATACCATCAGTATATTAAAACATAGTTGATAATTGTTGTGAGTAAACCTTAGAATGTAGTGTGTTGGTAATGCTTTTGTTTATCAATGTGTATAATTGTTGCATTAAGATTCCAAATCATGGAATAAATAGCACAATTACATGCATATTTTGTATAAATATGAATGTAAATAAGGGTCACAATGTTAAATATTGATATGACTGTATTATTACTATATCAATATGATATGGACTAAACTGTAGTTGTTCACATCTTTGTTTTCAGGTGACAAATCTATGTCCATCCATATATACGGCCATCGGACTGCTGTGTGTAGATATATACATGTGAACCCCCTGTTTCATACCTTGCTTTGTTACTGTCTGTGGATTACCTGTGTACACATTGATCAATTACCATGCCATACCTTTCCACTGTACAGGTTCGGGCATGGTGTATGGCTGGTTGGCCATTAATGTTGCTGTGTGTTACATTGACCTGTGTCTATCTGGCAGCTGGCGTGTCATGTGAGACCTTCTTGCTTCTTTAGGGACATGATCCCATAATTGTGACGTGCTTCCACTTGCCATATATTTCTCTGTCGTCTGTGATCTGTGTGTAACCAGTCCTTTCAGGACACTTTCTATTGTTGTTCTTCTTTGGTACATATATGAGTACTCTGGTATGTTGTGCTATTATTGTGTGTGGAGCATTTCCTCCACGGGCCTCTGCTGACACTGGACATATATCCAGCTAGCCTAGCCCGGTCAACAAGTGTGAGCCCACTGAACACTTTTCGTATGGGTGCACCTTCTGACAAGTGGGTCGAGTTACATGCATAACCGTCGTATCCATACTACTAATGCACACGTTATTCTATCCACATTCTATGTTTGTCTTATCACATAGCGTGTGTTTCTCACTACTTAACGGTACTTTACATGGCACTGCCCGATTCCATACTTTCAGGGGCTGACAGTTTTGAGACATGTATGATTGACGTGGAGGACATGGCCTTAACATTCCCTGCTGTGAGCGGATCACACGCACACGCCGCACTTGCATTTCCTAATTGTGGGTTACGCTGCAGGCGCACATGCATATCCGTATTCTGGTTACATATGTTTACTGGGTCTGTGTGGTTACGTGGCCTGTGTTAGTTGTGACTGTTCCAGTAACATATCTCTGATCCGTTGATGGACGGTGCAAAACGACTTTCACCTTACACATGTAACAGTCTTTGCGGCATGGACGCATTACGCACACGCACATTTATATGTTCTATAGTCGTAATTCAAACGGGACTGCATTCACGCTTTGCCGGTTACTGTGACCACTACACGTTAGCTGTTCGGTCTCATTTACATGCATACCCCATGGTACTTAGCTAAATTTACATATCCCACCCCACCCCCACACCCCGCACTCACGTGACGTCACAGGCATCCATTCTCCTGCTGGGAAAGGTGCGGTACTACATGTTAAACATTCCTCATTCCCTCCAGCTCATGGCCCAGGATGCATATGTCGTGACCGCAGGGATATTCAGATCACAGGGGCTTATATCCCCTATGCATACAGGCCTTCGATTGTCAGGGTGTTCCTGTGGTGCTTTGGGTTCTTGTCCGCCTAGTGTACGGAACTGCCTTGACCGTGTACGAATGTCAGATGAGTCACATGGGCACTGTTTGTCCGTGTCTATGATACCATATCCCCCCCCATTATTCCTAACCGTGTGCGCTGATTGGCCGGCGTGCCCGTTGTAGATCTTGTTATAGTAATTGCACACGGTCTGGTCAAACGGACCTATTTCCATTACTAAACTTCGGTATTTATAACCTGTATCGCTATATTACATGGGTTTAACATTGTGTGATGGCTTCCACTGAGCCACGGACATGTCCGTTGCTTAGTTTGGGGCAGTCCCGCTCTGCTACACACATTTAACATGGCGGAATAGGCTGTACAGCTCAGCAACGAGGACATCGGGCTCTCCGTCGCTGTTTAGTATTGAATCGCTATGTTGACATTATTTCACATAGCGTGACAGTGTCGACATTGGTTACGGACATCTCGCGCAGTACGTCCACACCGCCGCGGGTGCCGTATGTCTGCTTTGGGCGGCGGACAGGCATTATGCTGTGCCATTATGTCTGGGAATATATGGTTTCTTTCCATAGATGATATAGCATACTAGCAATGACCCGTCCGGGTGTGGGTACTGTAGGTGTGGCCTTGGGGCAGGTGGTGCCCTAGGCAGAAGGACTCCATGGTGCCCCCACCACATCACCCGCTACCCCCATCCTGGTCTACCTACACCGAATAAAGGCTGGTAAGGTGTCCCTAGCAGAGCGCCGCCCAGGCAGCTGCCTACTTGGCCTATGCCTAAGGCCGGCTATGTGTGTGGTCCCTCGGGGGTCGGGCTCAGGAACGCACCACGTCTGCCGTGGGTATGTCTAGCATTACCCACATCCAGGCATGGTTTATTGCTATGATGTTCCATGTAGTAACACACGTGTGTTTGGACAACATACAATAGCTTCTGCTATTGGCATACAATGCTGTGGGTGGTGCCGTTACTATACATATGGCTTTCTCAAAAGCCAACTTCACACTTCTAAACACTAGTGTGGTCTCCTTTAAGGCCCCTGAGCCAGTGGTAAACATTACTCTGCCACTGAATCACTTACATATGCCTTCTACCAGCACCTACAGGACTGCATGGATCAGGCAATCCTTACACAACTGTGAGTCTTTGTACCAATGTTAAGCATCCAGTCTGGTGTACCCCAGCCATACACAAGCTCTACAACGAAAGGAGGTAGCTACTACAAGACAGAGCAGAATCCTTGTAAGGTATGACACACTTGCTCATTATATGTGAAGAACTACAAGCTCTCATGACATCATCCAGGGCAAATCCGACAGATATATCACCAAGGACTCAACAGACAATCATACGGCCTTCTTTAGCTATGTTGGACACCTGGGAGGACACTCCCAGATATGCTCGGACTGGGTTCAGAATGATGTGAAGTTTACAGAACCTACACACATTGCCAACATACTGGCTGACAGGTTCGGTGCAAACATCTCCCCCCCCTCCCCCCCACATGGAGAGATGTCTGTACCAGAGGATTGTGGCCACCAAAACTTCTGTAACGCACAGGTGGGACATGCTCTCTCCAAGGCAGTGAACACAGCATCCATGGGACCAGATGGTGTCCCAGCTGTGTACTCCATGAACTCATTGAGGAATTAGACCCACAGTTAGGACAGCTGTTTAATCTTAGCCTCACCTCAGGTAACGTACCCAAGTTGTGGCGACGTGCGACTGTAGTCCCACTTCACAGGAGCAGTGCCTCCACTGACCCTGGTAATTACCGTCCCATTAGCTTGACAAGCCTTATCTGCAAAGCCATGGGGAAGGATCATAATGGAACTCATAGATGAAGACATAGGGGACTTGCATACTTTGCATCCAACCCAGTTTGGCTTGGTCAAAGGCAGATCATGCGTTTAAAACTTGGTTGATGTTTTAGGAACAGTCACCAAGGCCATTGATGAGGGTCAGGCAGTCCATACAGCCTACCTCGACCTGGCAAAGGCCTTCAACACAATACCCCCCTTAGGTATCATTGATAAACCCATCAGCTTGGATGTGAACCCGTACATCGCAGGATGGGTTGCAAACTGGCTAGGTGACAGAACCCACACGGTCATAGTTGCTGGCACCATGTCAGACTCACAGCCAGTCACAGGCGGTGTCCCACGGGGATCAGTCCTGGGTCCACTCTTTTTCTGCATCTACATTTCCAAAGTACAAGCAAACACAGGGGGTTATGGCTGACAATGTTTGCAGATGACTGCGAACTGGGTGCCATAGTGGGACGGACATCTGACACAGATATCCTTCAGAAGGGCCTCACAGATATGGATATCTGGTGCCAGGGACAAGGCCTACAGCTAAATGCCGGGAAATGCATAGTCATACCCTTCGGGAAGAACAAGGTTACCCCTAGCTGCCATATAGGTGGCAATCCACTGAGCACAGAGGGAGTTACCAGGGATCTGGGGACCCGTCAGTCACCATTCGTTCGACACACACGTTGCTAACATAGTTAGGTAGACCTTCTACATTGCCCACCTGATCGTGCAGGGATTCACATCTAGATCAGGGGAGGTCATCGCCTTGTACTCATCACTCATTAGACCTATGATTGAGTACATTGCCCCATTCGAAGGTATCTGACCCGACACCTGCAGCAGCTGGGAAGGCCCCATAGGTTCATCGTCAAACGGATGCAGGGTCTCAGGAATTTGTGTTATGCTGCCCGACTGAAAGGACTCCTGCTCCATTCAGTCACATACCACTTGCTCAGTGGTGACCTGTGCCTGACATACAAGGCCATGTCGACCCATATTTGATGACTATGCTTCACCTAATGGATCTACATCCCTCAGAACCACCGCGGCAGGTGACATGAACCTTGACACGGTCATTAATAGAATGTGTTGAGGGACAGATTCATCACCCAGACACTCACTATGCTGTGGAACAACATCCCAGTACATGTGAGGCAGAGCACCTCGCTGCCCTTGTTCGAGGGGGATCTTGACCAATGGATGGGAGATTGCAGATATACCCCAGGGATTACTTCATTGTCACTGCTTGACAGAGGTACAGCAATATAATAGGCATTGTTATCTTCGGACTGGAGGGTTGGCAAGGCAACATAACTGTGGGCTAGGGTTATAGCTGCCCTTAGGCAGATAGCCTACTATGTACCTATGGACCTATGAACCTATGTTCATAGTTTGTCCCATTCACACTTGTCTATCCCCTATCCTCATTCGTATGTGTATATTTCTATGGCACATGATTGAACTATGTATTACCTGCAGGTATGCTGTGTACAGTGCACATACGTCACGGTTGATTACAGTGTATCTGTGTACCTACCTCTGTGATACTGAGGACTACCACACATCCTTCACAGCATTACATGCATATGTCCATACTATTATTCGCTGGCCTGTGGGGTTGTTAGGGCAACGGTTACACGCGTCCCTGTTTGTGCACGCCATGGTGGTCTTTGACCAGCCTCCATTGCTATCGGGATGGACGGTAGTGTTGATGTGTGTTTGGGATGTGTTTCCACTGCCGTACATCTGTGGGGGTGGGGTTGGCACATGTTCCTCTTTGCAGGAGCCCCATCCTGACATTTGTGTCATGCCAACACTTGGCACGTGCCATATGTCCTGTGCTATGCCCACAGTGGTATGCCTTCCTGCATTACTACTGCATGTTACTGGCAGTTTGTATCTGGTACGCATGGCTATTATGTTGGATAGCTTGGCCTATTCCCATGCTATGACATACCCATTCATCCAGGCATGTACATGTTATTCCATCCTTTGCGCTGGTGGGTGTTTAGCCATCCGCAACGCTTATTCTCAATGTGATGTCCCACCTTCACCTTCTGTGCATGTGGCACCCTGTTGGGGCGTCCTGCTTGGTGGGCAGATGTTTCGCCATATGTGTTGTGTTTGACATGTCTGCATAGCTAATCATCAGTACGGTGGCTGAACATACTGCCTTGTCCAGATGTGTACAGTTATGGCCACCGTGGCGTGCGCCTATGGGGTTTTGACAGGTCCATACCACATGCGGGATGTACACATTCTGCCGACACATTCACATGCAGCCATTTGGATATCAGTACCTGAGGTGGGATATTGACATGTGGGGTACATATTTGCCTGCGTGGCACTGCCTAGGACAATACTTCTTACTACATTTGGTATACCCATTGTGTGTAGGTGTGCAGCCGCGCAAGTCTGCTAGCTGGGTGCACGGTCGCACATGGGTGCGGGTTACGTGCAATGACGGGGCTGTTGTGTATTACATTTGCATGCATGGGTTCTGCTTCTGGATATTATGCTTAGGCATACGCCCCCTATGTGTATGACGGCACGTTGTTGCGTAATACATGTTGCTATGCACATGTTTGTCTGTGTTTAGGGTATCTGGTTTCCTTCTGGTTGTTATATCAACACAGCTGCCCGGCTGTGTGCTCTCACTACTGCTGGTGACCATGCCCATGTGGCTACTTGTGTGTAGGTGCGGCACGCTGACATGCTGCGGTACGCCTTCACTGGGTATGCCCACTGACAGTGCATTGCGTGATGGACACGGTATTACGCGTATCCTTTGTTCCTTGGACGGGTACAATTTGGACTTCGTGGGTTAATGTTTGGTTCTCCGTTTTGTGTGAACGGGTACTATGTTGCATACTCTACGTACATTTCATTATCCACGGACCCTGGCTGGTGCAGTTACTATTGCAGGTGGCCTGTGACAGTCAGCACTTTAGGTTGCTCATCGCCTGCCGGCTTGGCCACGCCTACGGGCGCATCCTACTTGGGCTCGCGCAAGTGCCCTCTGCACGTGTCTGTGGTTGCGGCGCGCACTCATTACTATGCATGTGGCGCTGCTATGCCGATTATACACTGCACTGCCGGCGCAAGCCTTACACCGGCCTTGCGCCGAGCTTCATGAATCCCGGGGATAGATTATATATCCCAAGAACAAACCTTGTGACACCAAAGCATTAGGAAAGAATGAAAAGGAAAACATCTGCAACTCCCGTATTATGTACTGATGTTAATCGCAAGGCAAGTGTGTTTCTGTCCGACACATGGGTTCAGACTGTATTCTGGGTGATAATAGGGTTGCTGACGTTACTCACCAAGCCTATTGCCAAATGTATGGGTATGTCTCACCAACCCAGTCACTTGGCTGATTGTGACATATATGGCCTATATATAGGAAAACTACAAAACACACTCCCCAACACATCCAGTGGCTAGACACTCACAGCCACCAACACACAAGATATGACTGACAAACACACACCTGCTATGCCTCGGAATAGAACACCTACCTAACTACTTTAACACACTACAGCATTGCGCAGTTACAGAACGAGCTACTGAGATTACTGGGTTACAGTAGTCCAAAAGGTGTATTTCTAGGTGGGTGACATCAGCAGTACTGCCAAAACTGACTATATGAATTGTACGGAGTGTGAGTACTCCAAAACAATTGGTCTGTCCTCAGGCAGATGGACACACACACACACACACACACACACACACACACACACACACACACACACACACACACACACACACACACACACAAGTCTGGGATTAGAACACTGACCTAATTACTTTATCACACTACAGCAATATGCAGTTATGGAACACACTACAGAGACTACTAGGCTGCGACTTTCCCAGAGGTGTATTTCTAGGTGAGTGATATCAGCAGCCTTGCTAAAGCTGAATATATGAATTGTATGGACTGTGAGTAGCCAAGAAAGCATTTCACTGTACACAGTTTGAGACAGACAGACACGCTCAAAATCACACACACAATTGGCAAGTCTGGGGTTAAAACTACTACTTAACTAGTTTATTACTTCACTACAGCAGTATGCAGTTATGGGATGCGACATGGAGATTACTGAGGTACAGCTCTCCTAAAGGTGCATTTCACATTGGATGACCTCAGCAGGCTTGTCATAATACTGCTATGGGGAGGGCAGTGCATGCATGGGCCATAACCCATTCATGTAGGGGTTGACATGCCACATGTGGACACACACGGGGTCATATGTCACAGGTACGTGTATACAGCTATTAGATGACTACTTCCTTGTACAGTCATTTTGCACAGCTGGCACATGCACCAAATAGTCTGTCTTGCTGACAGATACTGGTGGCTAGTATCTGCAGTGAATGACATCTGCACCTCATGTATTTTGGGCCCTTTGGCTGTGTGCTGGATGGGACAGGCCTGGATGTCTCCTTGTCACGGTCACCCTCTTTCAAACATCTATGTCCTTCTACCTTTGGCTTATTACAGTGTGTTGTCCTTACATATATGCCTGTATTCCTATTCACTGTGTGTTCAAGGCAGGAGTGGTGCATACTGACATGTGTCTGCACTAAGAACTGTGACTGCCAGACATGTCTGGACCACTGGTGTTTGCAGACATGGCCTTCATGTGTTTAGGTGTGTGAGCATGCCCAGCATGACCTTTCAGTATGTTGTTGACTGACATTGCCTTCATACCTTCAAGTGTGTGAGCATGCCCAGTATGGCCATCTGTATCGCATGTGTGGATCAAGTCCAGGTAGTTTGTACTGCGGTGCTGACCTTTGTGTTGTACACAGACAGGTAGCATGCTGTGTCTGCAGGGTATCCGTTGGTCATTTGGCATTGATTGTTGCTACATGTCTGCATAGCAGGGGGGGCACCTGACTGCATCTACATTCCTACACAGGAGCGGGGGGGCACACCTGACTGTTGACATAAGTGTACGTTGGATGGGGGGGCACACCTGACACATGTACACATTTGCTAGGACTGTACTGGTATGTCAGGTACTCCATTTCAGTGTGTAGTCTTACCTATTGTGCTGGCTAGAGGCATACCAATGTCCTACAGATCTTAGCTTTAATTACCAACATATTAGTTTCTGACTTCCAAGCCTTCACAACTTACATCCAACTGCCTGTCCTGCTGTAGTCTGTCTGTGTGGGTCTGGGGGAGGGTTTACCCATAGGGCACATTCAGAGGTCATAGTACAGCATTTGTTTGTGTCTGTCTACACCTGTCCTGCTGGTTGAGACTTGTGTGGGTCTTATGGACACACATGTCACTCAGCCCATTACCTGTAGTGGGTTGTGTCACCCTGTGTAGTACTGGCTACTATGGTGACTCCAGTATGTGTTACAGATGTCATGGTGCCACTAATGGGTGTCTACTGTCTGCTGCCTTAACATTCGACTACCCAATTCCCTTGCATGCTCATATCCATACCATAGCTACAGGTAACAACACATTCTACTCCATTTGGCAATTGGTAGGTTGATTAACTTACTTTGAGGGTGTGCCAGACTTGAGGATGGTGCTGGAGGGCTGCCTATGTCAGATGCACATAGTACACTCCCTATACATGGTTGAGCACAGGTAGTGTCATGTTTAGCATCCCTTTTACAGTCTGTGCAAGTCAGACAGGGTGTCATTCCCTGGGTCCCTACTGTGTCAGTGCATATTCTATGCGTTGCCTCTTTGCCAAGGCCAAGTCATACTGGGCATGCCTCCTTCTGCCTACTGGGTCAGGCTCAGGTTGTTCCTCCTCTGAGTCACTCTGTGCCTGTACAGGCCTTGGCATTGGTGGGGGGCTGTGTGGCCCTGACCCATGCTGTTCCTGCTGCAGCTGTTTCCACAGGATCATAATGTGTAGCATAGCACATACCATAACAATTTGGGTGCATGTAGCTGGTGAATACTGCAAGGCTCTACCGGATGTGTCCAGACACTGGAACCATGTCCTGAGCATCCCAAACACACGCTCTATTATATGTCTGGCCTGTGCATGTGCCTCATTATGGCATTGTTGTTCAGATGTGTGTGCATTTTTGATGGGTGTCATCAGCCACGGCTCCATTGGGTACCCAGCATCCCCCACTAGCTGACCCTAGGAGATGTCCATATTGGCAAATCTGTGGTACAGCTGCGTCAGATGCCATATTTTTGAATTGTCATAGTTTCCAGGGCAGCCAGCACACAAGTTCATTATAATGCCCTGGGCATCACATACGACCTGGCAGTTGATGGAGGGGATGCACCTGCGGTTGATGTATGCTCTACCCTGTTCACCAGGTGGTGCTTTGATGCGTAAGTGCGTGCAGTCTATAGCATCCACTACCCCAGGGTATTCTGCTATTTGGTGGAAGAGATGCATATTGCTGGTCAACACCTCACGTGTATTGAGGAAATAAATGTGCTCACTGGCATGTGCTGACATGGCATCCAGGAACTGGTGGAATACTCTGGATGCTGATGCCTGTGAGATCCCCATGATATCCCCAGCTGTGCTTTGGGAGGTACCTGTGGCTAGTATACCTAGGCCTACACATACCTTGGTATCCACCGGGATGGGTTCCCCTCGGCCAGTTTGATGTGTCAGGTGTGGCTGGCACAGCTCAAAAATTTGCTGTAGGAGGTCTCTTTCCACCCTATAGCACTCCACTGTCTCCAGCTCATGTAGCCCCTGGTAGGTTACCCTGAGTCTGTACACTCTTTTCTGTCTCCTCACTGTGGGTTGTTCGGCAGCATTCACATCCTCACCACCCTCAGCCTCTTGCACATGTTGTTCTATGTTGCATGCTGCAGCCCTTCTCATGTTGTAGGTTTGTTTGTTAAACTTTCCCCGCTTGTATACACCGGTGGTGTAGAGTGTAGAAAAACCAGAGGGGAAGGTGTTTGCTTAGTTTATAGTAGTGTTCTGGGCTGGGCTGGTCTGCTGCCTCTGCAATTGGCTGATCCTGATATATTTCACCTGTCAGCTCAGCTAGTTCTCCTTGATTACTTTCCTACTGCTGTTTTCCCTTCTGATTGCCCTAGGCAGGTTTAGACACATCCCTAGCTTAGCCGTGCTACACTAGGAGCAATCCTGAGCCACAGGGCTCCAATCCACTTACAGTATGCATGACACACCCCCCATGATGTCACCTATATCCAAGTCTTGCACCCAGCTATCTACACTCTTACACTCTTGGGACCTGCCTCACACCCTGGGGAAAACTAGGATTCACTATACTTCACCTCATTTGTATAAGAGTGCCTGCTAATGCATAGTAACATGTCCCATACTGAGCATCCCCTAAACTAACCACTGCTTACTGTCACGCAATCCCACACACACCCACTCACAACTGCTTAAAAGTGCCTTGCTCACTCTGTATCCAATGGCCCTTGTTCTGCCCAGCAACAAAATGACGGGACTTTGCAAGGCTTGAAACCGGGACTCTGCACGCCACAGCCGATGTGCTTTACCACTAAGCCGATGTGCTTTACCACTAAGCCATGGCAGTTATACAGACATTAGATGTTATCACGGACATATCATCCAGCACAGTCATTCAACAGTATAGGACATGTATTCCATTACATAGATGTATGTGTGTTAATGTCTGTCTCTCTCTCTCTCTCTCTCTATATATATATATATATATATATATATATATATATATATATACATGCACACATACATAGATATAGATTATATATGTCAAGAACAAACCTTGTGACACCAAAGCATTAGAAAAGGATGAAAAGGGAAACACCAGCACCTCCTGTATTATGTACTGGTGAAAATCCCAAGGCTAGTGTGTTTCTGTCTGACACATGGGTTCAGACTGTATTCTGGGTAATATTAGGGTTGCTGACTTTACTCACCAGGCCTATTGCCAAATGTATGAGTATGTCTTGCCAACCCAGTCTCTTGGCTGATTGTGACATATATGGCCACTATATAGGGAAACTACAAAATATGCTCCTCAACACATTCAGTGGCTAGACACTCACAGCCACCAACACATAAGATATGACTGACAAACACACACACCTACTATGCCTTGGAGTAGAAAACCTACCTGACTACTTTAACACACTACAGCATTACACAGTTACAGAATGCGCTGCAGAGATTACTGGGTTACAGTAGTCCAAGAGGTGTATTTCTAGGTGGGTGACATCAGCAGGATTGCCATAGTTGAGTATAGGACTTGTATGGTGTATGAGTACTCTAAAAAGCATTGTTCTGTCCTCAAGCAGACAGACACACACACTTGGCATATCTGGGATTAGAACACTGACCTAATAACTTTATCACATTACAGCATTACGCAGTTACAGAATGCACTAGCAGGATTACTGGATCACAGTAATCCCAGAGGTGTATTCCTAGGTGGGTGACATCATTAGCCTTGCCAAAGTTGGGTATAGGAATTGTATGGAGTGTGAGTACGTTAAAAAGCATTGTTCTGTCCTCAGGCAGATGGACATACACACTTGCCATGTGAGGGATTCAAACACTGACCTAACTACTTTATCACACTACAGCATTACGCAATTACAAAACACACTACCGAGATTACTGGGTCAGAGCAATCCCAGAGGTGTATTCCTAGGTGGGTGACATCATCAGCCTTGCCAAAGTTGAGTATAGGAATTGTACGGATTGTGAGTACACTAAAAAACATTGTTCTGTCTTAAGGCAGACAGACACACACACACTTGGCATGTGTGGGATTAGAAAACTGACCTACCTACTTTATTACACTACAGCATTATGCATTTACAGAACACGCTACCAAGATTACTGAGTCACAGCACTCCCAGAGGTGTATTCCTAGGTGGGTGACATCATCAGCCTTGCCAAAGTTGGGTATAGGAATTGTACGGAGTGTGAGTACTCTAAAAAGCATTGTTTGGTCTTCAGGCAGATGGATACACACACACACTTGGCATGTGTGGGATTAGAATACCGACCTACCTACTTTATCATACTACAGCATTATACAGTTACAAAATGTACTACCAAGATTACTAGGTCACAACAATCCCAGAGGAGTATTCCTAGGTTAGTGACATCATCAGCCTTGCCAAAGTTGAGTATAGGAATTGTACGGAGTGTGAGTACTCTAAAACGTATTGTTCTGTTTTCAGGCAGGCAGGCAGACAACCACACACACATTAATACCTCTGGTATGTCTGGGATTTGGAACAAC
>NC_056727.1:937330075-937352656 GCF_019279795.1 Protopterus annectens
TAGGCAATGGTGCACATGTCTACAGCAGATGTGACATCCCACACCCAACATGTCTGTTAAGACACCCCTATGACAGTCACAACAGTCTACATATATAACTGCAATACATCCATGACATCCCCTTGCACTACTGGGTTAGGACTATTGTTGCTGCGGTAGGACTCCACTCCATGTTCTGGACATATGGTAAACATATATGTGTACACATATATCCACATATCTCTGTAGCTATATACACACATATACATATCCACATGCATATATGGACATATCCACACACACACACACACACACACACACACACACACACACACATATATATATATATATATATATATATATATATATATATATATATATAAACACTCGCACATATACATAAACACAGCAATGACTTCAAGTGGCTAAGTGTCTGATGTCATTCAAAGGGGATCCAGTATCTGTCTGCCTGGGACAACATGATTTGCAAACCACAATGCTTTGCCAGAGATGGTCTGCACCTGTTGCCCCTGGGATTCAGGTTACTGGCTACAGCTCTCAACACCCCCATAGTGCCTTATCTAGGCAAGGATCAAAGGACAAAACCACCACTGTAACAGATACAAGCATGCAAAACTGAAGGTAATGCGACTCAATGCTAGAAGACTAAACCTAAAAAGGCACTCTCTTGAGGTACACCTACAAATGGGGAAGATCGATATCTGTGCAGTAACTGGGACAACGCTCCAGAGATCACACCTGTAATACCTGGCTACAACTCTTATCACACATTTTGGGCAACAAACCAAGACCACAACACTACAGGTGGAGGAATGTCCATATTCACCAAGGTTATTCACACTTCCAGCCTAGTTCCCAACACAATGCATCTGAGAATCTCCAGATGCAACTAACACTAGGTAAGACTGCAATCCAAATTGCAGCTTGCTACAGATCCCCCTCCATACCCCAAGATTCTCACTACACCATTATAAACATACTGGACAATATTAAGACACAACCAAACACCATAATACTGGATGATTCCAACTACCCTGCCATTAACTGGGAAAAACAACTCAGGTACTAACACCTTTTACCAACGGTTCCTGGAATTCATACATTCCAACCCCTAGATCAACTAATCCATAGTCCAACCAGAGTTTCCAATATCCTAGACCTGGTCATTGCCAACATGGGAGTAAGATGCTCCACACCAGTGGTCAACCCCTCATTGGTCAGGTCTGACCATAAGGTAATCACCATTGACATCCACATCCCACCCCCACCCAACAGTAAGGAAATCTCCATAAAAACCCTCTCCAAAGCCAACACCATTCTACTCATGTCAGAAGTGACAAACTTCATGACACCCATGGAGATGGGAGCTGAAAGTGCAACTAGTGAATCCTACACTAAGGCACTGTATGAGCACATCCACTTGTGCATGAATTGTACCATCCCAAATAGAACCGATATGCTGTCCTCCAAAAAAGGAAGCCACTCTTGTGCTCCACTGCCATAAACAAACTATACAACAGAAGGACGAAACTGTTGCAGGAAAAAAGGATAATCCCACAATGCAAACTGCTCCCTTACAGCCTCAGTAAGAAGCTGATATCCCTCAAAATCCACCACAGCTTGTTACATAAATACAATTGCCATAGTTTTCAAAAACAACCACATGGCATTCTATAGTTATGTCCAGGATCTAAATGGCAATGCTGAGAACTGCTCTGAGTTACAACAGAATGGCATTAAATATACTGATTGTAAGGAGTTTGCCAATATCCGGGCAGATCGATTTAGTGCCACATTCACCCTCCTCTCACCCCCTAAAGGGCCCATCTCAGTACCAAAAGATTGCCAAATTCCAGTAATCTTGGCCACACAGGAGGAAACCACAGTATCCACTGCTAGGAATACAGCATCCATGGGTCCAGATGACATCCCGGGCTGTGTACTACATGAACTACAAAATAAACCTGCATCTCACCTAAGTGCCATGTTTAATCATAGCCTCACCTCAGGCTTCGATCCCACTGAGTGGCGCACAGCTACAGTTATCACACTCCACAAGGGGGAATCCACCTTGGGTCCCAGGAACTACCATCCCATCAGTCTGACGATCCTGATCTGCAAGGGCATGTAATGCATTATCATGCAACTTATAAACAAAGACATTGGCAACCAGCAAACACTAGACCCCACTCAGGTTGGGCTCGTGAAGGGCCGATCTTGTCTCCTGAACCTGATTTACTACTTTGAATCAGTCTCCGGAGCTGTGGAAGAGGGTAAGGCAGTCCATACACCCTGTCTGGACTTGGCCAAGGCCTTCGACAACATCCCCCACTCTGGAGACATAGTTAAAGTTACGGAGCTGGCCATAAACTCCTGCATCACTCGATGGGTTGCCAACTGACTTACTGATGGAACCCAGACTGTAAAAGTAGCCAAGTCCAACCCCTGCTCCAGACAAGTGACAATTGGAGTACCTCAGGGTCAGTCCTGGGACAGCTCTTGTTTGGCATCTACTTCTCTGAAGTACAGGCCAACACTACGGAAATCTGGCTAACAAAGTTCATAGATGACTGCAAACTGGGAGCCATTATTGCATCCCCAAATGAACATGGCTTTACAGAAACAAATGCTTGGTGCCAGAACCATGGGCTCAAGCTTAATGCCAAGTAATGTATAGTTATCCCCTTTAGAAATACCATGTACCCATGAATTACCACATAGGTGGCAGTACACTAAACACCAAAAGTTTTCTGACAGACATAGGGACACAGGTAGACAGTGGTCTCAACTTCATTAACCACATTGCCGCAACAGTAAGGAAATCCTTCTATGTGGCACACCTCATCACTGAGAGCTTTACTTCCAGAAAAAAGGAGGTAATTGTCCCACTGTACTCATCCCTCATTACACCCAGTATAGAGTACAATGCCCCATTTGGTATATACCTCACAAGACATCTGCGACAGCTGGGAAGGCAGTGGAAATACCTCGCTATAAAAATCACAGGCCTAAAGCAGATGGCCTATGCTGACCATCTAGAAAATCTCCAGCTATACTCTGTGGCATATCATCTACACAGAGACTATCTCTGCATAACATACAAGGCTAGGTCAAACCCGGGGAAATGACAGCTGTAATAAGTGTATGTACTACCATGTACAGTACATGCGTCTATATGCTGTCATTACAGTAGCAAAGGGTTTTGAGTGTCATGTCTGGGACACAATGTATATGAGACCTGCACAGCACTGTTATCCATATGAATGTGTTACATGCAGGGGTACCAACCCAGGGTACATGCTGTCACACTGGCATGTAGTGTAATATGGTGTTACTACTGTCGACAGTGCTGTCTTAGGGAAGGGTAGAGTGCTAACATTACTACTGATAACAAGCACAACTTTAGGCATAGCTGCACTCTGAGGCCTCACTGTTATGTTCCTGGTATGTGGGCTGTGTCACCGTATATATCCCCTACTGGATAATAATCAAACATGTGGAATGTAACTGTAAAGTACTGTCTGTACAACACATGTTAGTGAGGGCTTACAACATGTAGTAATGGCATACATGTCATTGTCAAACATCCATCTGTTGACACGTTCATCCTACTGCATAGCTACTTGCCAAACTGGTATCTGTCAGTCCCTCTACAGATGTGCAGATGGCAGGTATCCAGCTGGGATACGTACAGACAACCTATGCTTGATTGACACTGACATGTCTGGCCAGTTGTGTACTACCTGTCACATATAGGAGACAACAGCCTATATGGGCCACATGCCACAGGTACCTACACTACACTACCACAGTCAACTGAACATGCTTGGGTACAGGTCTCCATCACAGACACTAACCATGTGTTGTAATACATGTTGCATACATGTCAACTGGATCACCTCAGTGGCCATGTGCAGAAGGCACCCAGAGGATTGGCTGATGCATGTCACTCTCACCCTGCCAGTCACTAACGTGGTGTCTGTTGATAGATTGCCTGCTGGCACATGGCAGGTGACATGATACCAATGTACACACACACACCATACAACCAAAAAAAAGGGCCACAAAGAGGGAAAGACAGTAGGGAAAATAGCCAGGGATGTGCAGGAAGGCTGAAGGGAAGGTCCACAGCTGCCCATTTCTTCTACAGCAACAGCTGTGCATATACACTGAATTTGGAGGTAGATTTGGACACTCAAATCCCTGGGGGTGGAGCTGAGGACAACAATAAGTTGTGATGCCAATTAGACCAGATTATGTGTCCAGTGGACATGTGTGTGAAATGGACAGCTATGTATGGGGCGAGCTTTTTTTGTGGGAACAGATAGCCCTTTTTTTTCTTTTTCAGGTGAGAGTGGGATGTTGGGGAGTGGTAGTAAGTATATTTTGGGAGGTAGGTTGGGCAGGTTAAAGACAAGACAAACAAGATGCATACAGGGGCGGTATATGACACATGTGGGGGGTAAACACCTTGGACGGGGAGAGGTGTTTGGAAGTCGCAAGCCCATGATCCCCAAATGGAAACAGTGGGACTAAGGTCCCCACCCATGGGCAGTCACCACTGCACCTTCACAGCTCCAAAGGTGGCTGTGCTGGGGGCTGGGTAGGAGGGGCAGGCTCACCCTCTAATTGCCCCACGTGGCCCTCAAGTTGACGTTGCTGGTCTTGAATCTCCTTATCGAGCTCCCTACACACCACGGCCAGGAACTGGCGGTGGGTGACAGGTACCTCTGTGCCCCAGCTCCCAGGGGGAGCTGAGCCCCATCCCCTGTGGCAGTTCCACCCAAAGGTGGTGCAGGGCCAATGGAGGAGGAGGTCCCAGGCTGGGCCCCAGATGTGCTGGTGCCATGGCCAGCTGAGGTGGGACAGGTGTGTCCGCTGGGACCAGCCTTCCCATACGAGCTATGCTGTTGCAGTTTTAAGAAAGATATCAGTTAGTCATAGTCAACAGCATTCAGGATTAGTTATAACAGCATGAATAGGTATTCCCATTAACCCAAGACACCAGTTTACAACAGTTGCAGATCAAGCAGAACACATGCGTATATGGGACAACAGTGGCCATTACAATAGCATGCAGGTTTCATTGATGGCAATAGGCCTCCAATATGGGAGTATTTTAACATGGCACATGCATAGAACCAAATGTGAATATTTATAAACCAATAGGACATATGTCCCAACAAATGTTTGGAGTGTACACGTACCCATTGAGGTGTGTAATAAGGTTATTGTTGCACATATGGAAGGGGTGAGAGAGAGAGAGGTCAATTAACAACTAATATATCTCTGTAGTTTTCGCAACTTTCTTAGTCACTGCAGTGATCTGTCCCTTACATGTATTATTACACTACCTAATGTCTTTACTTTGTACAATGGTATGTTTGTAGATTAGTATATGCGTGGACTGTGTCTTACGTATAGTCTACACCTCTTACGTGTTATACCTGTTGAGAAAAATCATTGTTAACACTACCTGACACTTTCTACACATACTCCTAGATTCCATTCTTGGAGACAAGTATATACTTAAACTGTGTAGTATTTACAATCTACACCTCTTACCTGTTATAGCTGTGGAGAAACTCTTTGTTAACACTACCTGACAAGTTCTAGATATACTCCCAGATTCCATGTTGCTGTTATACACATACCTAACAAGCTGTTATTGCACACAATCTGGTAAAGGCGTGACAGGATGCAGGTGTTAATGTGACCTATATTGAGAATTGCCATCATACACTTTGGTTGAGATGCTACAATGACAGGTTTGTTTCCATATACATTCTCTTTTTATGTTCAGATCTGGCTATCCATTATATGTCAGTATAAGCTGCCTACATTTCTTGGATCATCACACTGATTTGTCAGGGGAACAGGTTACCGAGCAGTAGATTTGGGCCAGTTATCTGGACATGCTGGACAGATCAGAACAGTTGAGGGGTATGACTATGCATACAGCTTACTACCTGAACATTCTGCCACAGTCTGTACAGTTGATGGTTATGATTATGCTTACAGCGTACTATCTGAACATTCTAGCAAATTCTGTACAGTTGTTGGGTCTAATTATGCATACAGCTTTCTATGTGAACATTCTCACAATCTCTGTACAGTTGTGGGGTATGATTATGCATACAACTTACTACCACTCCTGGGATTCAAATCCCTGCTGTGTGTGGTAAAAATATTGCAGTTAACATCACAGAACACTGTGCCATGAGGAAAATGGTGTGAAGTATTCCAATGGTTTCTAAGTCTCCCTCAGTTGTTCTATATGACTGACCTCTTGGGACTTCCAACATTGTTATACTGAACTTCCTACACATTTTAACTGTGTTCAACAATGTGAGGGTAACACTGCTTAATACCACAGTACTATTTATAGAATGCAACACTACAACAACATATGAAAGCAGTATGTACACAAGCACTCCAGGGGTTATACTTTTATTCACAAGATATTACACCTTTATTTCCACACAACCTATATGACAGTTTTCCTGCCATGTTGTCTGGTTTATTCAGTACATCCCATACACAATACACTTTTTTACTAGTACAACACTTTCCAGAACTGTTATATTTATTTGTTATGACAGTACATGCGGGAATATTACTAACCTGCCTCGCGACACAGCCTTTGCAGCCTAGCAGCTTGGGCTTGCTGGGTCACAGCCTACTCATCTGCAGCTGTCAGAGAAATACAGCGATATTTAGCCATTACCTATCCATAGTATACACAAGCTAGGCAATCATTATCTACATAGTAGAATGGGTACTTAGTGCTGGGGCATCGGCCATCTGCCTTGCTTCTTGGATCCACTGGTCCAAGAGATCACCCCTCCGCTGCTTCATATCAGCATGGTGATGCCTGACCTGCTCACCAGTCCAGGGATACCAGTGGCACTGGTGAGGTCACAGGCTATACTGTCCCAAGCCTCCACTTCATATTGAGATCCCTGGTACTGTCCCTGCAGTAGTTTCACCTCATTGTGTTTTACCAGGAGCCATACCATGAATCTGGACTCCTGGGTACCCCAGCGCTGCCCTCTAAATTGAGTGCCTTCCCCAATGCCGGCCATTCTGTCTACAGTAGGGAGCTGCAACCAGGTATGGGAATTACTGGTGCTTGTGTGGTTTACAAACGCCCAATTTCCCACACTTTCCCGTGATTGGATGGTTTTGAAAAGGCTGAGCTAGGGGCACACCTGCTTACCTAATGTTGGCATTGCTTAAAGGGGCATACCACTGGGCAGATTGAGTTAGCCGGCCAACATATTGCTTACCCCAACTAGGCTGAGCTGTGCAATGCTTAGCATTGCTTAATATTTAGTTTGCATTATATTTTCCTTTTGGCATTGATGTATTATTTGTTACATGTTATATATGTGTCTAGTATCCGTGATTCATGTGTACATACACTGTATGGGGTCCTGCGGACTTCAACACTTTATTACAATACCACCTCACATCTGGCCTTACTGCAGTACTCCAGTTCACATATTTATGTTATGTAGCAGGTTATGCAACATCACACTGTACATAGATTTCTTTCACATGTTCAGCTTGATTTCCTATGGTGAGGATTTGTTTGTTGAAACCTCAGTTTTATGTACTGCTATGATGGCTTAGTTGTTAACTACTGTGACTGTAGTATACAGGGTCTTGGGTTCAAGACTTGCAGATGCTGTTTATTTTGTTGCTGGCCAGAACACAGGCCATTGGATACAGAGTGGTTAAGGCACTTTAAAGCAGTCGTAGGCAGGTTTGTGCTGAGCTAAGCAGTACTTACTTCCGGTTACAGTTTCATACACTCCGTTAGCTTCTACTTTGCTTAATCTGTGTAGGCAATGCTTACCCCCACACAAACACACTTAAACATGCTTACTAGTGCTTATATATGTTTACTACTGCTTATTTGTGCTTAACCCTGCTTACTAGTGCTTTATTCATTATGACACTGACACTTCACATGTGCATTTAATGCAGTACTCCAGTTCACATTTAAATATTATTTAGTAGGTTCTACAGCAAAAAAAGTTCATACACAGATTTCACATGGAAAATGGAATGTGCTGCAGTGGAACTTGAACCAGGAATGCCTGCTCATACACTGGGTGCTCTGCCCACTACACTATTGCTATACTGCTTCATTTGCATATATCTTCCTTGTTATCCTCTTCAGCCATTTAAGCTGCATTAACCATAGCTAAGTGATGGGCACACCCATGCACCTACGGTTAGCTTTAATCAGATTTAAAAAAAAATAAAAGGTTTTTTTCTTTTAATTTATATGTCCTGTTGCTATTGTAGACATGGGGGACTGTTGGTGGGGATATGAGGACACCTATGAGTGATCTCACTCATTTCCTAACAGCTTCTGCTGTTCTACATTGCAGGGGAATGTTTGTTCTGAGTACTCTGCTCTCAGAGACATCCTCTGCACTCGTATATGCTCTGTGTAAGCCTAGGAACTCAGACAGTGTGCCTTCATTATTATGCATGGCGTGCTGCCGTCCTGCTCCTACACAGGCGCTTCTGTGCAGGACTAGGCTAGTCCTGCACGGAAGGTTAGTGAATCCAGGGGAGAGTCAAAAGTCAACTATATGTTTGAAAAGCACATTCAGGTGATAGTACTTGTGTGGTAAGTTGTTTATCCAACCCAAGAAGATAACGTATAATCACAAATATATGAATATATTAAGAAATAAGCCACTATTAAAGTGATACTGCATATACTGAGAATGATATTATTTATGACCATGTTACATTTATTTGCTTCTTTTATTTATTATTAGATGTTAGGTTCCCTTTTCTATTATATTATATACTACTTGAAATGGGTTTACCCTGCGTTACCAAAATTACACTTTACCAAACTTTAAAATGAGGAGATGACTATGCCGAAAACCTACTTTAACAGTCACATCACCAGAATGTTAATCTGGGAAAGGAGGCAATTGGTCAACATCACAAAACAAACAAACAGAAGCATTTCAAACCCACCCAAGTGGAAGGTTTCACCCCCCACCCCTGCCATGTGGAGGGCTGTGCCCCCCACACCCCCCTAACTAAATATACCAACGCTGAGACTGCACTATAGTGGGGAAAAGAGCATGTTCCCCATGTTGGCCAACCACCTCCTTTCCCAGATTAAAATTTTGGTGATGTGACTGTTCATTAAAGTAGGTTTTTGGAGTAGTCGTCTTGTCATTTTAAAGTTTGGTAAAGTGTAATTTCGGTAATGCAAGGTAGACCCATTGAAATATATGGTAAAGTATAACCATATTGAACTGCTAGAAAAGTAAGAAATGCTAAAGACAGCAATAGTTAAATACATGGTCAGACAAATAATTTGATGATGATTCCTATGTATTTAAATGTTAAGTAGTACATAAAAAGTTGAGCTAGACATATTTAGTACCATTTATCTAAGCATGAACGTAAAAGAGTGCAGAGTACATCAATTTATATGGAAATGCAAATCTTAGTCCTAATTAAAACATGATGAAGTATTAACTATAATAAGGAACTTGAAATTGAAAGAGTAATACAATGTGAAGAGGTTGGTTTGTCTATTTTTTTCTTCATTTGATAAAATGCAAACAAATTTAGCTAAGCATGTGGACTGATGAATCTTTAGAAAAACAAAGTTTTGCTATGTAGTATAAAATGATGTTCTACACACCAAGGTTTTCAAATGCTAATATTTATAGTGCGAACATAAATGAATACAGAATCAATTGTTTCCATCATAATAAAGTGTGAAGGCTAAAAGCTAGATGCCCAGATAAAGAGATAACTTATAGGGAGAAGGATTGAAAATTACATGGAATTGATTATTTAGGAGACATGTAATGGGATGTAGAAACCTAGTGGAAGAGTAGAGTCCTGAAAATAGCATGGATGAATATATTCTTATGTTTTCTTTCATATTATGGAGATATGTCTAGACCTTCTTATTCTTTGCAGACACGTCATGATGTATGGAGATTGATTACATAGAGAAAGTGACTGAAATATGCCACAAAATGAGTCCATCAATCATGCTAATTGTGCTTTAGTCACTTGTAAGAAGCACAATTGATAACTGAAATAATATTAGGTACCCTTACCCCATGTTGGTTATCCTGGTAGGGGGATGGGGTGGTACTGAGTTGAATCACGGGTATGATGTAGAATCAGATGAAGACAGATTGCGCAGAAAGTTATGATTTTTGTAAAGTGGATATGGGGCATTAATTAGTGTCATGCATTTGGAGCTGAGGGGTAATTTGACAAAACATTTGAATGTAATAGACTGGATACGTATTTCTGTTAAACAGTATTTGGATGAAATTGTTAAATAGTCAAGGAAAAGCAATGTATTAAGGAGTGGGCCATCCAGGTAGGGTATTAATAGAGTTTTTGGAGTACACTGTCACACTGAAATGTGATGGACATAGATGTAATTGTTAGAGAGCTTTAAAGAGATGGGATGTACAAGAAAGGTACACTTGTGTAAAATCTTACCATAACAGTAGGTGTTCTCTTCACTGTTGCAAAACAGAAGGGATCTCCGTCCCAGAGCAGCCCAATGCTCGGCCAGTATACAAAAGCCTAATGACCCTGTATGCGCTATATGTCACATTTATACTCCCAGCACAGAATGCAGGGCATAAAAGAGACATACAGACACAACTACCCAGAACTAAATTGCCCCAGAAGAGAGCAGCCTCCACAGGACAAATGAGTCCAAGTACATCCAGAAAGAGAAAATGTAGAAGAAAAAGGGGAAACACTCAGAAAAAAGGGAATCTAAAAACAAAAATCAGCACAAAAAAGAGGGGGCAACAGTGAAGAGAAGGACATCTACTGTTATGGTAAGATTTTATAAAACTGTACTATGTCCTTCTATATCACTGTTGCAGTAACCAAAACAGAAAGGAGAGTAAAAAAGCTCAAGAAACAGAATAGGAGGTGGAAGGCTGAGAAGACTCCCTCAACAAATCCACATAAAATAGTTTCAGCATAACCTGTTCTGGGCCTAGACACCATAATCCAACTTATACTGCTTAGCAGTCCCTAAAAGAAGTTTATTATCCATGGAGCATCCAACAACTTGGCTTAGTGTCCTCAGGCAGAGACTGAAGACAAAGCCAAGAATAATTCTTCATGACAGACCCAAAAGCTGTAGCCCTAGAAGAGGCATCAGCAGCATCACAGCTACACTTAATGGAGTGGTGAGCCACTTCAGAAGCAGAACCTAAAAAAGGCTGAGGATTTGCCTTCAGAAACAGGGAAGTCAAAAATAACCTGACAAGCCTGAGCAATCAAGGGGAGAGCATATCTGGTTATGTGGGTCTCGTAATTAACAAAAGCCAAAGTAGAATCAGTGCAAACTTTTTTACCAATCCTTTCCATTGCCCTACTATTCTTATCTGTAGGCAAAAGTCTGGAAGAAGGTAAAAGCTTAGAAGGTTTTCCAGAATAGACTGACCATAGCAGGATCAGCAGAAGGACATTTAAATGAAAACTGACAATCTTCAGGAACCTGATAGAACCTATCAGGTTTCTTGGGAGCAGGAGGCTGAGAATCAGAAGACCTGGAAGCAGCAATGAAAGTATCTAACAAGACAGCCAACACAGGAGGAACTGCTGATGGTTTAGGAGTGTCCACCTGAAGCAACTCATAATATCTTCTCTGAATATCAGACACTTCAGCAGAATCCCACTTAAAGTATTTCATCATACTAGCAACTGTGTCCCCAAAAGACAATTCCTGAAAAGGAGATTCAGGGCTAATAGTCTCCTCTTCATCTCAACCATAAGCCAAAGGAGAAGGCATCTGTGAAGAATAGGACAAAGATGCCTCATCAGACACACTAAATCATCATCTGAGGAATCTGGTTCCCTAAGCCATTTAGAAGGGGTACAGGTCCAAGGAGGAGCAGGTACCAAACCCTCTTGAGGAGGCTTTAGGACCATCAAGGCAGAAAACAAGCCTTGAGTAATCTCCTGCCATCCCCTTTGAGGATCCCTAGGATGGAACAAAACATGCTTTAGTTTTTGTCTTTCTTTAGAAGGGACATTGACCCTAGCAAATGCCAGAGGTTCTGATCCTTGGTGAGATTCAATAAGAGAACCCGAAATCTCCTCCCTGACCAGTATCTGTGGAATCCCTCTAGGACCCTCTGAGATAATCAGCCACAGTTCCTCTTCAACATACAGAGCAGATGCCTGCAAAGCCTCAGAACACATGCAGAAGGATGGATCCATGCCAGACTCAAACAGGGTTGCAGCAGAGTTATCTGACATAGATGTTGGATGACCTACAGAGCTATTGCCAGCTTCTTGAGGGACACCTGGTGGAGGCTGGACAGCTAATGAACCCAGCCAAGACTTCTTGGCCTTCTTCTTACCTAACAGGAGTATCTCAGGGTTAAACGATTCTGTTATGGTACTCTGGACTAACTGTCTAAGCTGTTGGTTTTCAAGATAAATGACCAGGGAAGATAAATGACTTCTGAGTGTCTTAGGCACAAATGCCTTACAGCTGCAAGAGGTATGGTCGTGAGAAGAACTCAAACAAAAAAGACATGCTTTGTGATGATCCTTATGGGGAATCTGCCTCCCATACTGACATTTTTCCTTCTTGGATGACATGAACTCTAAGTAGCAAAATAAAATACAAGACCAAAAAAAAAACCCCCAATGAGGGCACTTATCTGATGGCTAAGTGTTCAGTATAGCAACAAGACATTCATACCAACTATGCCCTACTTTCTCTGCAAAGAGTGTAAATGTGAAGTACGGTGCAAACAAGATCATTAGGCATTTGTATACTGGCAAAGCATCTGGCTGCACTGGAAAGAAATCCCTTCTGTTTTGAATACTGCAACAGTGACATAAAAGGACATTGAGTGGCATTTGAGTGGTTAAAGTATATATCTGGCTTTCATACCAAATTGCAATAATACAGAAGTCCAAATAAATGCAGTATGTAGGAGTGTTAAATAATTTACTTTCATAAATAATTAAGAGGTTTAGAATTGTTTGTTAGTCTCTCCCCAGGATTCATGAAGCTCAGCGCAAGGACGGCGTTAGCCTTGTGCTGACCGTGCGGCATAGAGATGGCACAGCAGCACCACATGCATATTAATGAAGGTGCACTACCGCAACATCCACGTGCACAGGAAACATGCGCGAGTGCAGGGGGCGTGTCTAAGCGCTGCACGGAAGCTTGAACATATCAGCTGCAGACGCGCAACCTAAAATGCCGACTAGTGCAGCCTACCTCTAATAGTAATCACTCCTGTCAGTGTCCGTGGATACTGAAATGTATGCAAAGCATACAAGACATCCTTGCGAACACCCCAAATAAAAAGTAAACACAAGGCACGTAGCTGAATATTGAGCCCCGTCCCTCGAACAAATAACATTTAAAACCCTGTGCCCATATTCCATTTTAGTGTTGATTGTTATACCAAGTGGAAGCGAAATGCAGCATGTTTGCATGCTTCTGCCCTTTGCTAAGCCTAGCCCAATGGTTAAGGTTACCACCAGTCAATTTGTGAGGGACAGTCCCTCTCTGGGCAGTTGTGCATATTACAAATGGCAAATGTCCTGCAATTGTAGGGTATAATTATATCCCATATTTCATGTAATAGTTCCATAAAATAGTTATTTCTGTATCTTGTTTGCCTTTTGGCTTTTCCCAGTTAGGGGTCGCCACAGTGGAACTCTGGTCAGCTAATGATTGGCAGATGGTTTTTATGGTATCGAGTTGCCAGCATGATGCCCAACCTTCAACAAAGGCATGCCCATTCAATGCATGTTTTTGAACACCCACTCGACCGCGGGGAGGACATGCAGACTCCACACAGAAGGCACTCCCAACCCAAGCCGAGAATTTAATTTCTGTATCTAAAATACCTAAATGTTACAAGAAACAGAATAAGCAAGTAAACTGCTACAAGAATAAGCTTTCACTTAGGCATTAAAGTAAAGCACTATCCTTTGTACTGACTGTGGGTATGTGTCAGCCTGTAAAATCTGATGTGTGTCCCGAAAATGTCCCACTTTGGCCATTTGAAAAGGTGGCAACCCTACCAATGGTCAGAGCATTCACTCAATAACCGCACATTCGCATTCCAAGTCGACCTTGTCCGGATGGCCTAAAGATGAATGGGTATTACCCAGGTCTACCTACCATGTCATGAAAGATAAGTATTTGCGTGTACCTATGTGCGTGAAGTACAGCATGTGGAAGATCAAATATGCTAGGGTTGTCCTCACCACCATACTGGTACCAGAGATATGTAGAGTACGCAATGTGTTCTGTTGTCTGTGCCATGGGCCATCAACCAGAGAAGGGATGGATGGTGTGTGTGGTATATGGGGGGGTGATGGGTAATGTAATAATTTGCCAAGGGGAGACTGGGTCGGATGTACAATAGGTGAACTGGAGGTGTACAAGGCAGCAGTGGGTGAATCAGAAAGGAAACCAAAGAACATACATTCACATCTGCAATACACCCTAACAGGCCATACTGCAGAACACAATCCCATAAACATATGAACATTAAAATGTGTGATACACATGTACAGAAAAGTTACCAGCTCACACCCACATAATGGTCCGGCCTGAACTGAGCCATCCAACCTCAACACACCTGGATACATAATTTAATACCCATCATCCCCTCCACAGCACACCACCCCCCTTGCTGAACGTCCACCAAAACCACCCATACTCGGGCTGCTCGCTTGGCACAGCCATATCTGCACATAGTGTCCCCTACACATATCAAGTAGGCAGTCTCACCCTAGGCAGTCTCAGGCTTGCAAACTAGGTATCCCTTGCATGTATAACCCGCCTTCATTTTTGTAAAGCCAAAAGAATTGGAGTCATTGGTGTCCACAATTTTTGGCCATCCCTCATAGGACAAGTGTCTGTTCTAAAGATTAGACTTGGTGGCATGACACGATGTCCAACCATGTAGATAACAAGTTGCATTAGCAGTAGTTGTCCACAACCCTGCTCAGCCTCCAGCCAGTCCTGCAGAACCTATGACCCAGGATTAAACACCTGACCGTGATGCACGTCTCCCCACATGCATTATCAGGAATTTATACCATTCACATGTTCCCATGAAGCTTCCCCATAGCCATGTCCCAAATAGTACATGTCCACAAAATTGTATACCCCGTCCAGGTTCCTTGTCGTAATGATGCACACAACCCCTGTATACAAACGGTACAGGTACCTCCCATATGTGGTTATTCATATACATGTCCATGTATAACTCCAGATATGTAGTCATATATCTATAAATGTAGATACTTATATTCGCATAGCTACACATCACACATACATGCATATAAGTAGTTGTCAAGTATGTGTCCATTTCATAAATATGTATACTTGCAAATGTATACATATGCCTCTCAGAAACATATGAATAGGAACATGTACTATACAGATGTACACCACCCGACTGTCACATTTGTTGCCAGTACTGTGGAATGGCTGTAGTAAAGTCATATATCTGAATTACCATCCATACAGAATGTATCACGGATGGTTTAGTGTTAAAACCAGTGACTATGGTGTTCCTGTTCCTGGGTCCAAGCCATGCAAGAGCTAATTTTATATGATGGCCACAATAATGGCAGTCGGATATAGGGTGATTAAAGCACTTTAAAGCAGACGTAAGCAGGTATGCGCGACGGTAAGTGGCGGTCATTCAACAGTATGGGAAATGTAAATAAGCATGTAGGTGTATATGCATGTGTATGTACAGACAGACAGACATATATATATATCCATGAAGAATGAACATGGTCACAATAAAGCAGTCATAATGAATGTGAAGGGAAACAGCAGCGGAAACTGCCGTAATATTTAGTGCTGTCATATCAAGTTGCCCAGAGGTGAGCAAACCTCCTGCATCTCCAACCACAGGTAGGATGCTAACAGTGGAACTATGTCTATGTGCTAAGTCTGACTTTCAAACAGGTACAGGGCAGTCCCAGTCACCAGTCGGACGAGCCGAAAACCGGAAGCCTAATTGAACACCCTGACCATTATATGAACGTATGTCCGAGGACTATAACCTTGGGACGTCTGACTATACTTGGAGTGAGCCAACATATGGGACATGTCTAGAGCAGTAGGGAATGGTGCATGTGCAGTAGTGCGATTTTCACAACAGGAAAATGGATGCCTGCTGTGTTAGTGAAGTGTTGAGGCGTGTGTTCGGGTAACTATGAACCATGGGTTAGAGCATCCGCCTATCGAGCAGACTTTGCCAGTCTGACTGCAGCACACACCATTTATGACATGTAATCCGTATACGAGCATATCTTGCTAATTTTATGCTGTATAACGATATAATACCATTGAAATGTGAACTGGGGTGACGTATCACAATAAGAATGCAGAAGGTTTTTGCGTGACATGAATCGGTGGTTAAACGAAAAACCACAGCTGAAAAGTGTTGTACTCACCCTTTGTCCAACAGCCCTTGTTCTGGCCAGCAACTCAATAAACCGCATTGGCCAGGCCCAACGCCAGGACCCTACACATCACAATCAATGTGATTTACCACAAAGCCACAGCAGTTATACCTAACTTTGATGTTATCACAAACATAGCAGACAGCACAGTCATTCAACAGTATGATCAAAGTAATGAAATCATATAGATGTAAATGCATGCGTACACATATATTTTTATATATATATATATATATATATATATATATATATATATATATATATATAGATATATATATATATATATATATATATATATATATATATATATATATAAATATATATATATATAAATATATATATATATATATATATATATATATATATATATATATCTATATATATATATATATATATATATAGGGTTACCACCTGTCCCACTTTGCGAGGGACAGTTCCTCTTTGGGCAGTTGTGTCCTGTAAAAATATTGTAAAATGGCAGATGTCCTGAGATTTTATGACAAAATTATTTCCTGTATTTTATGTAAACGTTGCATAAAACAGTTATTCTGTATCTGAAACACATAAATGTTATAAGAAACAGAACAAGCAACTAAAATGCTACAAGAATAAGCTGTTATTTAAGCAAAAAGATGAGGTTCTGTCCTTTGTACTGGCTGTGGGTATGTTTTGGCCTGCAAAATCTGATGTTTGTACCAAAAATGTCCCACTTTGGCCATTTGAAAAGGTGTCAACCCTACATATATATATATATATATATATATATATATATATATATATATATATATATATATATATATATCTACAGAACAAACATGGGCACAAGAAAGCATTCATAACGAATGAGAAGGAAAACAGCAGTGGAACACCCGTATTATCTAGTGCTGGCATATCAAGCTGGCCAGAGGTGAGAAAAATCCCTGCGTCTCTAACCACAGGTAGGATGCGAACAGTGGGAGTAACCTTGTCCACATGCTAAATCTGACTTTCAAACTGGTACAGAGCAGTCCCGGTCCCCAGTCAGACAAGCCTAAACCCCGGATGACCATATGAACACCCTGACAATCAAACAAACATATGTGCCAGGACTATAGGCTTGGGAGGTCTGAATATACTTTGAGTGAGTCAACATGCGGCATGGGTCCAGAGCAGTAGGGAATGGCGCATGTGTAGTAGTGCGGTTTTCCCAACAGGAAAATGGATGCCTGCTGTGTTAGTGATGTGTTGAGGCATGTGTTTGGGTAACTATGAACCATGGGTATACATATAAATAAAGCAGAACACCAATAGTGTAGTGGTTAGAGCATCCACCTAACAAACAGGCATTTACAGTTCAAGATCGACTATAGCACATATCATTTTCCTTGTGGAATGAATGTCATTCTGCTGTAAAACCGACATTATAACATGTAAAAGTGAACGTGAGTATCACATGGGACTATTAACCAGATCCCTTCAATCAAAGTGGTACTGTCATAATGAATAAGGCACAAGTAAGCACAAATAAGTGGTAGTAAACATATGTAACACACAGTAAGCATATGTGAGTGCGCTTGAGCGGGTGTAAGCAGCACACAGCATAGGAAATGTATATACGTATGTACGGATGTAATATATATACATATATATAACTATATATAACTATATATATATATATATATATATATATATATATATATATATATATATAACTATATATATATATATATATATATATATATATATATATATATATATATATATATATATATATATATATATATATATATATATATATGAAGAATGAACATCGTAACAATAAAGCATAGACAAGGGATGTGAAGGGAATCAAGAGCAACTATGGTATTATATAGTGCTGTCAGCGTATGTCATAAAAAGCTGCCCAGGAGTGAGCAGAGCACTGCTACTCACACCACAGGCAGGGTTTTACCAGTGGGAGTAACATTGTTTATTTGCTAAGTCTACTTTACACACAGACAGAAAGTAGCCCCTGCTGGGACTGCCAAAAATTGTAAAGCGCAAAAGGCCGTAATCTATAACCCTAGCAAGGGCAGGTATGTTCAAAAATTAAATGGCGAGAGAGCCTGTGAATACACGAGGTGGGACAAAATATGTGTAGGGCCCCTAATGCTCTGGAGAGGGCAATGTTTAGAGGTGTGTCATGGCTGCAATAACAAGTGGATAATGGAAGTTACGAATGTACGTTGAACACGGGTGGGGTGGAGGAACTATGGGTATGAAATTATGGATCCAGGCATGCCAGGGTTGGATGGCCCGGTTCTAATTGGACTGCCTCGTGGAGGACAGCAAGTTCGTAATAGGTATATATGCATACACATGCAGACAACAATATGTAGAAGTACATTCTTTGTAACACATGCATTCCATTTGTAGACATAAATAATAGGAATGTGCACATACAAACATCAACAGTAGATGGAATAGTAGGCTGTGCAGAAGAGGGACGGGATGAAACTGCTAGAATGCAGAGGTGTGTACAGTGTCCAAAGTCAGTGCTGTGCTGAGGATAATCAAATGTGAGGGCTTCCCCACACATGGAATCCTTCCTGTGATCTGCCCGATACAGCAACGACAAGTACTTAACCGGTCTAATTGTAAAAGAAATACGCTGAACACGTACATAACTAGGCTCCCATGTGTAACGTGTGTGATACAGCATAGTCTTACATATTAATGAATTGTAGTGTCATGTTAACGGGAGTAAGGATATAATAAAGTATAGAGTCTAATCTTGCCATAAACACATGTGTGTTCCATGTGGGGCAACTCAATAAATGCAAATAGTATTCTTTGGTCGCTCACATCAGCAATGTTTGCGGACTAAACGTATGGGAGGTCTGAGGATACGTGGAGTGAGTAAACTGATGGGATGGCTCTATAGGAGCAGGGTGTGTACAGTGTGTAGTGGTGTCGATACACCGTGAATCCAACAGGAGAATGTATGACAGCAGTGTTAGGGAGGCGTTGGGCTGTGTTTGGGGAACTAAGAGCCATGGGCATATATGCATATGGAGCAGCACAGCAATAGCGCATTCATTAGAGCAACCCCCTAACGAACAGACATTCTCATACCGAATCACACTGTATCACATTTCAATTACCATCGGTAATCCGTACATGAACATATTGCGACATCTATCCGCTGTGTAATGTGCTAAATACCGATTTCAAGATAACTGGAGTGAAGTGTCGGCATCCTAATGAATAACACACTAGTATGCAGGTAAAGTATATATAAACACCATTACGCATGTGTAAGTGCATATGCACGGGGAATGTATTGGTTTATAGACACACACACACACACACACACACACATATATATATATATATATATATATATATATATACATATATGTATAGACATATATTTATATATTTTTATATATATATATATATATATATAGTTGCAGACATACATATATGTATATATATATATATATATATATATATATATATATATATATATATTTATACACACACACACACACACACATATACATACATATATAAATACATAAATGCATATATATATATATATATATATATATATATATATATATGTGTGTGTGTGTGTGTGTGTGTGTGTGTGTGTGTGTGTGTGTGTGTGTGTGTGTGTGTGTGTGTGTGTGTACATAGATATACAGAGATATACAGCTATGATAGGAAACAGCACACAGGAATGACATATGTTCACAGGCTATGGTAATGGAAGTGAGGAGCCCAGGCAAGACACATGACACATGCAGCATGCCCTTCCACCCGCCCCCCCGGGAAATATACACGCAATCAATGTAAAGTGTCCACTGCTTCCCAGACCACAGGCAGGATACAACCGGGGGGGTACACAGTGCACCCGTGGATTCTAATCATGGAGCACATACTGGAGTGTCCCTTGTGGGACACCCCAAAAACTGGCAAAACCATAGAAATGTGATAGATTGTCCATCTTGTCCGCTGTGTATACAGACTCGGAATACAAGGGTGGGTAACCCTGATGACCCATGGGCCAAGACAATTTTATGAAATGGGTCCCGTGAAGTGGCGAGTGGGCAGCATGTAGTGGTGTGTCCAGAACCGACCAGGTCCCAGAGTAAGGATGGGTGCTGTCAAGGAGGCGAGGGTGTGGGAACTATGGGTAGCTACTTATGGGTCTAGGTGTGCAGGTGTTGGCTGATGGCCAATATGGACAGCCCTAGGGATGCAAGCAAATGTGTTTATCAGGCAGAGGCGTCGCCCAACGAGCAGCCACACCCACTGCGAGACCCACTAAAGCAAAGTGTAATCTATATGGCAAGGAACGGATTAACCAGATGTAGACGTATATAAGTACAGCTATGTGTGTGTATATCTACCCATAGTGAGATAGAGATATGCTTATCCCTAACCAGAGTACGAATGTATACATACAGAGAAAGAATACAGATACATACCCACATATGAATATATACATATGCAGACAACCATAGACCCATATGTCGTTAGATTATATACATATATATATATATATATATATATATATATATATATATATATATATATACAGCAAGATATAAATATACATGTATGCATACATATGCAGATATATCTGTATATATTAATGTAAATATATATATATATATATATATATATATATATATATATATATATATATATATTACAGTAAGTATACACATGTATATAGCTAGGATATGATACAGCAGTTACGAGTAACATATGTCCACAGGCCAAGTACATGTTGGTGGGAGGTCCATTAAACAAACGTTTAACACGTAGCATTACCCCCCAGTCCCCCACCTAGGCTGGTGAGACATACAGACACATAATAAAGATAAACACACCACTGCTTCCCAGACCACCGGCAGGATACTACCAGTTGGAGAGATCTGCAAGGTCTACACTTGAAACATAGACATCAATGTCCCTTGTGGGACACCAAAAATTAATGATCAGAGCCAGTCCCTGTAATGATTTCTCTGACCAGGCTGTAGATGTACATGGACCAGTAGGTTGTGCAAGCCTGATAACACATGGGTCAACACAACGTATGACATGTGTCCCGAAATGGGGAGAGTGAGCAGAGTGTAGTGGTGTGTTTATACCCCACCTGCGCCCACAGTAGGAATGAGTGCTGTAGTGGAGTGGCAGATAGGGGAACTATGGGTATGCGATTATGGACCTAGGCGTGCAGGTGTTGGCTGGCAGAGCCATATTAGGACTGCCCTGTGGATGTAAGTAATATTCCGATGTGGGCATAGCAGATGCCCATACCTCCCAACCCCTTAGAGCACATCCACTGGATAGTCCGTAAACCATTGGGGGAACACATAGGGACCATACCATTGAACTGTCCCCGATTACCAGGCACATCCCTGATTACGACTCAGAATCTAACTCTGTCCCACCTAAACCCTCCTAGAGCTAGTGAAATTAGGAGGAAAGGTGGTGGAATACACATAATGAACAATGACAACATGTAAGAGTCATAAACAGCATGTACCTCAGATAATCTGTATGAATACATATGCTCTGGGTCTGTCAATGTGTCAAGTTAATAGCACCAAATTTTTAAATTTGTCCCTGATGTTGTTATGCAGTGTCCCTGATTCAGTGTTCATTTCCCCCATTCATATGAGAGGTCTGATAGTGACAGAAAGCGCATATTCCGCTGGCTACCTTAGAAAGATGATAGAATAATAGGTTAGGGTTACCACCTGTCCACCTTTGCGAGGGACAGTCACCTTTGGGCAGTTGTGTCCTGCAAAATAATTGAAAATATGGCAAATGTCCTGAGATTTTAGGACAAAGATTTCCTATATTGTCTGTAGTAGTTGCATAAAACAATTTTGTATCTGAAACACCTAAATGTTATAAGAAACAGAATAAGCAACTATAATGCTACAAGAATAAGCTTTTATTTAGGCAAAACAGTGAAGTTCTTTCCTTTGTACTGGCTTTGGGTATGTTTTGCCCTTCAAAATCTGATGTTTCTACATAAAAGTCCCACCTTGGGCAATTGACAAGGTGGCAACCCTATAATAAGGGTAATTAGATCAC
>NC_056727.1:937353156-937369339 GCF_019279795.1 Protopterus annectens
AGTTATGCATGCATTGTGACCTTAAGTTGAAGTTACTTCTGCCCATTTTTCAATTGCTCTTGGAGAAGACACGCAACATAGGCATTCGAGTGACGTGGTCATCATTGTGCATTTGCCACATAGGCACCATGTCATACTTGACAGACTGCTGTAATCAGGGTCCGCAGGTTGATGCTGACCACTGTTGCACAAACGGCACTGCTTCCTTGGCTCGCCAGGTCGATACCTTGGTTCAAATTAATATCCCTGTCTTACACTATTCTGACTGTGCCCTGCCATGAGTACTGTTACAATGTGGGAGAGAAGAGCCAAAGGAAATGCATGAGAATTCTCCAATGCAAAAGAAATACATGTGTTCAGTGTTCCCAATATTGCATGCATGTACACATCCATATATACGACAGCCTGGAGGAGAAATCACCCTCACTGAAGACACCATTGACAGTGTTTCAGTTTGTATAATGGGCAAAGTAAGCTATATCTATCAGAAGGCATGTAATCACAGTACAAGAGGAAATTAAGTGACTCCACAGACACACAGACTCCACAGACACACACACAGACACACAGACTCCACAGACACACACACAGACACACAGACTCCACAGACACACACACAGACACACAGACAGACACACAGACACACACACAGACACACACACAGACTCCACAGACACACACACAGACACACACACAGACACACACACAGACACACACACAGACACACACACAGACACACACACAGACACACACACAGACTCCACAGACACACACACAGACTCCACAGACTCCACACACACACAGACTCCACAGACTCCACACACACACAGACTCCACAGACTCCACACACACACACAGACAGACTCCACACACACACAGACAGACTCCACACACACACAGACAGACTCCACACACACACACACAGACAGACTCCACACACACACACACAGACAGACTCCACACACACACACAGACAGACTCCACACACACAGACTCCACACACACACACACACACAGACTCCACACACACACAGACAGACTCCACACACACACACACAGACAGACTCCACACACACACACACAGACAGACTCCACACACACACACACACACACACACACACACACACACACACACACACACACACACACACACACACAAAACCTCTTCTCTAGACCCTTAGTTTATCCGTCACTGGTAAGATCCGACCTCTCTTGTTTGGCATATATTTCATCGAGGTACAGGACAAGGAAAGACTGTGGCTGACCAAGTTCACAGATGACTGCAAACTGGGTGCAATAATTGACTCTCCAGCAGACAAGCATACACCAAAAGGGGCCTCATAGCAACAGACAACTGGTGCCACAGGCATGGCCTCAAGCTACATGACAAAAACTGTATAGTCATCCCCTTTTGAAAAATAAATAAGTGAACACAAATTTAGTCTTCCCTCAGGCTCATAATTGAGTACAATGCCACTTTTGCGATATACCTTACCAAACACCTGCAGCAACTGGAAAGACACCAAAAGTACCGCAACAAGAGGATCAAAGGGCTCAAACAGATGCCATATGCTACCTGGTTAAAGAAAAATCGCCAAGGACTCAAAAGACAACCATAAGGCCTTCTTTAGCTATGTTAGAAACCTATGAGGAAACTCCCAGGTATGCTCAGAATTAGTTCAAAATGATGTGAAGATTACTGAACCTACAGACATTGCCAACATACTGGCTGACAGGTTCAGTGCTAACTTCTCCCCCCCCCCCCCAAAAGGAGAGATATCTATACCAGAGGATTGTAGTCCCCCAAACATCTCTAAAGCCCAGGTGAGAACTGCTCTCTCCAAGGCAAAAAACACAGCATCCATGGGACCGGATGGTGTCCTTGGCTGTGTGCTCCACGAACTCAATGAGGAATTAAACCCGCAGTTAGGACAGCTGTTTAATCTTAGCCTCACCTCAGGATATGTACCCAAGGAGTGGAGCACGGCGACTGTGGTCCCACTTCACAAGGGCGGTGCCTCCACCGACCCTGGAAATTACCGTCCCATTAGCTTGACAAGCCTCATCTGCAAAGCCATGGAGAGGATCATAATGGAACTCATAAATAAAGACATAGGGAACTTGCAGACTTTGGATCCAACCCAGTTTGGCTTTGTCAAAGGCAGATCATGCCTTTTAAACTTGGTTGACTTTTTTCGAAACAGTCACCAAGGCCATTGATGAGGGTAAGGCAGTCCATACAGCCTACCTCGACCTGGCAAAGGCCTTCGACACAATACCCCACTCAGGTATCATCGAAAAACTCATCAACTTGAATGTAAACCCATACATCACAAGATGGGTTGCAAACTGGCTAAGTGACAGAACCCACAGGGTCAGAGTTGCTGGCACAATGTCAGACTCAAAGCCGGTCACAAGTGGTGTCCCACAGGGCACAGTCTTGGGTCCGCTCCTGTTCGGCATCTACTTTTCTGAAGTACAAGCAAACACAGGAGGGTTATGGCTGACAAAGTTTGCAGATGACTGCAAACTGGCGCCATAGTCGAAAACACATCTGACACAGATATCCTTCAGAAGGGCCTCACAGAAATGGATAACTGGTGCCAGAGCCATGGCCTAAAGTTAAACGCCAAGAAATGCATAGTCATACCCTTCGGGAAAAACAAGGTTACCCCTAGCTACCATATAGGTGGCAATCCACTGAGCACAGAAGAAGTTCAGGGATCTGGGGACCCAGGTTGACAGTAACCTTTCGTTTGACACTCACGTTGCTAAAGTAGTTAGGAAGACCTTCTACATTGCCCACCTGATCATGAAGGGATTCACATCTAGATCAAGGGGGGTCATCATCCCCCTGTACTCATCACTCATTAGACCAATGATTGAGTACAATGCCCCATTCGGAATGTATCTGACCTGACACCTGCAGCAGCCGGAAAGGCCCCAAAAGTTCCTCACCAAAACGATAAAAGGTCTCAAAAATATGTCTTATGCTGCCCGACTGAAAGAACTCCAACTCTATTCAGTCACATACCGCTTGCTCAGAGGTGACCTGTGCCTGACATACAAGGCCATGTCAAACCCAGATTTGATGAATATGCTTCACCTCAAAAAATCTAGATCCCTCAGAACCACAAGGGCGGGAGACTTAAACCTTGACACGGTTATTAATAGAACGTGCTGGAGGGACAGATTCATCACCCAGAGACTCCCTATGCTGTGGAACAAAATCCCGGTACATGTGAGGCAGAGCACCTTGCTGGCCTTGTTCAAGAGGAATCTTGACCAATGGATGGGAGATCGCAGATATACCCCAGGGATTACTTCAGTGTCACTGCTTGACAGAGGCACAGCAAAATAATAGGCATAGTTTTCTTCAAACTAAAGGGGTGGCAAAAGCCACATAACTATGGGCTAGGCTTATAAATGCCCTTGGGCAGATAGCCTAGTATGAACCTATGAAACGCCAGCTCTAGTCAGTGGCATACCGCCTGTTCAGAGGTCATCTGTGTGTGACGTATAAATCCATGTCCAACCCGGAATTAGTGGACATGCTGTACCTCAGAAAATCCAAATCACATCGAGCTACGTGCTAGAGACTAACTTCAGCATTGAAATAGGACATGCTGGAGGGACAGATTCATAACACAGAGGCTCCCTTCACTCTGGAATAAAATCCCAGTCCATGTAAGGCAGAGTCCCTCATTGACTCTTCAAGAAGAATGTTGATTAGTGGATGTGGGATCCTAGGTTTAGCCCGGGTATCACTTCTGTGTCACTGTTAGACAGTGGCACAGTATACTAACCTTGAAAAAGGCCATAGCAAAATTAATTTAAAACGGGCATCGAAAGCCAAACAACTTCTCCATAGGATTATAAATTACCTAGGGCAGATAGCCTAGTACTAACCTATGCACTTAACTCCAGTTATTCAGGACAGGGGCATGTACACGACACGTTAACGGTCACACGCACTTACATTACATTTGGCCAGCATTACACAGAGAACTAAACTGCCGCATGGACGCTCGCAGAGAAACGCATGCCGATTTTCAATTTACCAAATGCCAGCATTACAGAGAAATAAAACGAGTAATTATAAACAATCATTCTAAAATACAGCCCCCATAATATAATATAGCATCAATAAATACAAAAGAGCTACAGTAATCAAGTAACATCAGCAAACAGGGTAGCACGTGGCACATGCGCACACAAAAGGTATACAATCTATAAATGTGCAGTCAAACACTTGTGAGCACAATATAAGGTCTAGTAGTACAGAGGCTCCATGTATAATTAACATCTGACTTCATTACGAAGACTTACCTTACTAATGAAGAAAAAATTCAGTCAAGCTGCAGGCAATGCAAACAGTGTTGAGGTATTGAATCATGTCGACAGGATACACTCACTAAGAAAAAGAGTTCCACATGTCAGTCGGTCCGTTTTATTGTGGGTAAGAGTGTGATGTTCAAGGCACCTCATTCATCACAAGATGGGTGCCTCATCTATACAGCATTCACATCAGGCTGTGGTTACATCAATTTGTGGGGGGGGGATCTACTGAAGAGTACAGCAAGAGCTATGGCAGGTATGACGGCATCATTTCCGAGCCAGCTCGACTATTTCTAGCTTATGGTTTAAAACGGAAACTCATACAGTACGTAAACGTAAATAGGCTAAGAGGTAAAACAGTAGAGTGGATTATTTTGTAAAGCTGCGTTTTTTACTTTCTAATCAGGTATCAAATAATTGCGATTAGACGCACACCAGGTTGAGCAATCTAGTTTAATATCACGTTCTCCTTAAATGCAGTAAATCTAGACAAGGCAAATTATATCTGGGGGGACATGTAAACAGTACTAAAAGTTGATCTGTGATAAACTGAGACAGGTGATCAAACAGGTCTTGCTTTGGCATGCATTTTTCGCAAGGTTATGAAGGCTGAACTGTCTCGGCTACTAACTGTATCTTGGAAAATTACAGAAAAGCACAAATTTTGAGAGAACAAACCCAAAAACAAGAAGCATTAATTGGAGTCTCACACAGCCACACTGACAGACTTGCCCCCTTTGCCTGCAGTCACACTCTTGCCCCACCTCTTTGCTTGCCTGCAGTCACACACACTAGCCCCTTTGCCTGCAGTCACACTCTTGCCCCACCTCTTTGCTCGCTTGCAGTCACACACACACAAACACTAGCCCCCTCGCTTGCATTCACACACACAAACACTAGCCCCCTCGTCACACACACAAGCACTAGCCCCCTCGTCACACACAAACACTAGCCCCCTCGTCACACACACAAACACTAGCCCCCTCGTATGCAGTCACACACCCAAGCCCAAAATGAGCATGCTTGTTTAGTCTTTTTTTTTTTTTTTTTGCTGTTTTCTGGTTTCATTCCGATTTAAGCACTAGTACAACAGGTAATAAAAGCAACATCAAGACCACTGAAAAGGCTAGAAAATTCAGTGAGGAGACAATTCATTTTTTTGCAATCGATTCTGAATTTGAAAGTCATAAATACATAGTTATTTGTCAATATGTGGACACAATGCACAACTTGAAAGTAAATCAGAATGAAACCAGAATAGAAAAAAAAACAGACTAAAGAAACATGGTCAGTTCACTTTAAACCCCATAGTCAAGAGTAAAAAGGATGGATAACTCATGGGTACTGGCTTTTTTTTTTGATAAGGTTATATCAAAGATTCTTTGAAAAAAGACTGCAGCTGATTGAATAAATTCCAGCAAAAAAAAAAAATAAATAAAAGACCAGTACTAGGCACTGCCTGCTTCAGATTGAGATGTTGCTTGAAGTATTTCAGTTTAACAGAAAACATTGAAATCATAAGCTTTGGAAGGCTCAGCTTGGATTTTACAAAGGAAGGTAAACAGAAAATGTGCTGTTATTGGCAAAACTACTAGTAACTGTAAACTTGAATTACCTTCAGTCCTTAAACATTTCTTAGAGCTAGGTCAAAAACATCAAAATGGCGTTCTCATGCAATAGTGACAATACACAGATTCTCAGATGTATCCCACAAATTGTCTGAGGGTCACAGGTGTTACCCTTTAGCATTTTCACAGTGCAAGTATTAACAGTCACATCTTGGGAAGACAGCAATTTCACACACAGGTGAGACAAATTGTATTGGTGGGTACCACATCCTTCAAACATTTCTTTATAAGATAGCAAGTTCACCCTTTCAAATGTCTTATTCATAGTTACTTGTAACTCCAACAGTGAAAAGTACAATATAAATGTTGCTTTCACAAGGAATCTATTTCCATCAAGTAGTACACACACTGTTCTAGAACTGAGCCTCTATCTGCATAGGTATGTTATAAAAGCCAGTACTCCATGTACTTTCTGCAGGAGAACTCACAGCATTACAAGCCCCATAACCATTTCACTACCATGCAGTCACAATCTCTGATGTATCATTGTCCAACATAAAAATGTATAAGAATAATTACATAAAATGATGTTTATGTAATGTCCTCATATTCCTATAATGTTGCATCAGAGACTATCCATGTGAAACTAAGTGGGTAAAACTGCCTTCAGGTTTAGAGCCTGCTACAGACCACGCTCCCAAACCCAGGAACCACACTCGGCCTTCCTGAGAACACTGGAAAATATGAAGGTCTCTCCAAACACCATTATATTGGGCGACTTCAACTACCCAAACAGACTGGGAGCATTACTCTAGCTCCAACACCCTAGCCCAAAGCTTCCTAGAATTTATAAACTCAAATGCTATGGAACAACTTGTTACCACTCCCACAAGAGGGGAAAACATACTGGACCTGATCATTACCAACATGGGGACTCTATGCTACAGACCAGAAGTGTATCCAGAACTAGTAATATCAGACCATAAACTAATCTCACTGGATATTCACATCCCGACCCCACCCCCTACCCAGAAAACCAGTGAAAAACTTCTCTAAATCAAATTTCACACTCCTTAAAAACGAGGTGGAATCCTTCAAAGCCCCCGGGCCTGTGGAAAATATGGCCCAGACTGCTGTAAGTTTTATAAATGCATTATATGAACACCTTCAGAAATGCATGGATCATGCAATCCCAAATAAAACCAAGACCCAATCCTCCAAAGGCAGACGTCCTGTCTGGTGGACCCCAGCTATAAACTAACCATACAATAGAAGGAGGAATCTACTAAATGATAGAGCAAAATCCCAAAAGGTGAAGGCATCACTGATCAGTATTAGCAAAAAACTACGGGCACTCATAAAATTGTCTAAGACCAGCTTCGAGTGAAAAATTGCACAGGACACCAAGGATAATCACAAGGCTTTCTTTAGTTATGTTCGGAACCTGGGTGCTAATTCCCAGATATGCTCAGAATTAGTCCATAATGACAAAAAATACACTGAACCCACAGACATTGCCAGCATCCTAGCTGACATGTTCAGTGCAAACTTCTCCCCCCCCTACCCACCAAAAGGGCAAATATCTATCCCAGCAGAGTGCTGCCCCCCTGACATCTCAGATGCTCAGGTAAGAGCCGCCCTCTCCAAAGCAAAGAACACAGCATCAATGGGACCAGATGGTGTCCCGTGCTGCATCCTACATGAACTCCAAGAAGAGTTAAACCCAAATATAAAACTACAGTTCAATCTCAGCCTTACTACAGGATGTGCACAAAGAGTGGCGTACAGCAACAGTCATCCTTCTCCATAAAGGAGGTGCCTCAATGGATGCTGGAAACTTATCGCCCCATAAGCCTGACTAGCTTGTTCTGCAAAGCTATAAAAAGGATCATCATGGACCTCATAAATAAAGATATTGGGGACCTACAGACACTGGATCCTACCCAGTTCGGCTTTGTTAAGGGCAAATCATGCCTCTTAAACCTGGTTGATTTCTTTGAAACAGTCACCAAGGCCATTGACGAGGGGAAGGTGGTCCACACAGCCTACCTGCACCTCGCAAAAGCCTTTGATACAATACCCCACTCGGGCATTATAGATAAGCTAACCAGCTTAAATAAACCCCTATGTCACTAGATGGATTGCAAACTGACTCAAGGACAGAACCCACATGGTTAGAATTGCTGGAGCCATGTCAGACTCCAAACCATTTACAAGTGGTGTCCCACAAGGCTCAGTCCTGGGACCTCTTGTTCGGTATATATTTCTCGGAGGTATAGGCCAACACGGAAGAACTGTGGCTGACCAAGTTCACAGATGACTGCAAACTGGGCGCCATAATCGACTCTCCAGCTGACACAAGCATCCTGCAAAAAGGCCTCATAGAAACAGACATCTGGTGCCAGAGCCATGGCCTCAAGCTGAATGCCAAAAAAAGTGTATAGTCATCCCCTTTGGCAAAAACAAAGTGCCCACAAATTACACCATAGGTGGTAATCCATTAAGTACAGAAGTAATTAGGGACCCAAGTTGATAGCACTCTCTCATTTGACAACCACGTGGTCATAGTGGTTAGAAAAATACCCCACCTAATCATGAAGAGATTCACATCTAGATCAGGGGAGGTCATCATGCCTCTTTACTCATCCCTCATCAGGCCTATAATTGAGTACAAGGCCCCTTTTGGAATGTACCTTACCAGACACCTGCAGCAACTGCAAAGGCCCCAAAAGTACCTCACCAAGAGGATCAAAGGCCTCAAACAGATGCCATATGCTGCCCGGTTAAAGAAACTCCAACTCAACTCAGTGGCATACCGCCTGTTCAGAGGTGATCTGTGCCTGACGTATAAAGCCATGTCCAACCCGGAATTAATGATCATGCTGCACCTCAGAAAATCAAAATCCCATTGAGCTACGTGCTTGAGAGACTTGAACCTCAGTACTGAAATATAGGAAATGCTGGAGGGACAGATTCATAACCCAGAGGCTCCCTTCAATCTGGAATAAAATCCCAGTCCAGGTTAGGCAGAGTCCCTCAATGACTCTTCAAGAGGAATCTTGATGAGTGGATGGGAGATCGTAGGTTTACCCCGGGTATCACTTCTGTCAGTGTTAGACAGAGGCACAGTATACTAACCTCGAAAAAAGGGCATAGCAAAATACATTTAAAATGGGTGGTGAAAGCCAAACACATTCGGGCTAGGCTTCTAAATGACCTAGGGCAGATTGCCTATTAGGAACCTATGAACATATTTATTACCCCAAACAGAATTCAAGCATCATTAAAGCAAATTATGACAACTGATACATATCAAACTTATTAATGTTAATTATCCTACTGCTAAATAAAGAAATTACATGTATACCAAGCAAAACTATCCAATATAATCACAATTCACCAGCAACCAGCAATATCCAGTGCAACATGTAAACATGCCAGTAGCAAGGCCATAATTGCACAAAGTACAGGCGAAATTGTGACTCAACATTCGGAACAATGGAAGTGATACCATGTTTGTGCAACACTTAAAAATACAGTACAAGGCACATTTCAGCACACCATCACATCTAGTACATTGTTTAATTACTAAAGTCTAAATACAAATTACCAATATTATACACAATACTAGGTACTAAATACTGAGATGATAAATAATCATTTAATAAAACTTCACAATATTTCAAAATGGCATTCACTAAAAACGGACACATTGCAGAATTCTCTGCCCATGTACTTAGCATACAAGCCCACCTTGATTTCACAAACTCAATGAAAAAAGCATCACAATTGTTTTGCTAATTTGTTTCCATGTTCTCGTGTAAGTAAAATTAACAAGCACCTGTTACACAACAAATGCACTTATCTAATTCTACCAGTCTCATTTCACCTCCTAGTCACACACTTACATCTGTGTTTGGACACCTGACCCACTTTAAATAAACATGAATTCTCTTACTCTATTCTTCCTACCAGTAATTCTATATCTTCATCTCTCTACTCAATCTCTAAAATTTGTTTTAAGGTCGAAAGTGTACTCTATAGTAGCTATAATGTTCTTATTATTTTGCTATCATACTGTATATTTCCAGTTCTATATTCGGAACATTTTAACCACGCGCCCAGACTAAATACGTAAACAGTCTAAAAATACCAGTGTTCCATCCCAGTTATAAAATTAAAATACACATACTTGTGCTATCTGTGATCATAAACTTACAGTATGAAGTATAGGTACGACTGCACTTAGCTTGTAACATTTCTTGTATTGTTAAATATTCTGTAACTTTCATTTCTTTTACTGCTTTCTATCTGGAAACAGACACTTTACGACATTTGACTTTAAATGAAAACGTTTACAATTAAAAAATGGTTGCAGTCACACACACACACACACTAGCCCCCTTGCTTGCACTCACACACACACTAGCCCCCTTGCTTGCACTCACTCACACTAGCCTGGTCAACAAATGTCAAATAAATAAAATACCTAAATTTTGTTTGCGGCATAAACAGAACATGCTAGAGAGACAGATATGTTTCAAAGAGCATTCCCATTCTCTGGATCAGACTCCCCATCCATGGGAAGCAGCGATCCTCCCTACCTGCATATAAGCGCCACTTGGACCAAGGAACGGGTAATCAAAAATTCTCCCCTGGTCTGACTGGCACCAATGTCACTGATGGACAGTGGCAGTCAGTAAATCAATCCCATACACGTCAAATTTGTGGGTCACAGTTGGGTAGCACTGCTAGGCTTCTAAGGGCACTAGCAGTCTTTAGTGTAGGATATATATATGAACAAAACAGTCGGACTTTCCTGGTCAACAAATGACAATAAATAAGAGTCTCGTATAAACAGATACAGTTGATAGAAGAGGTCTGGCTTTAGCATGCTTTTTCCTTGCTTGCAGTCTCACACAGACACTTGCCCCCTTGCTGGCAGTCAGACACACGCACTTGCCCCCCACACACACTAGCCCCCTTGCTTGCAGTCACACATACACTAGCCCCCTTGCTTGCAGTCACACACACACTAGCCCCCTTGCTTGCAATCACACACACTAGCCCCCTTGGTTGCAGTCACACAGACACACACACACACACACACACACACACACACACACACTAGCCCCCTTGCTTGCACTCACACACACACACACACACACACACACACACACACACACACACACTAGCCCCCTTGGTTGTAGACACACACAACACACACTAGCCCCCTTGGTTGCAGACACACACACACACACACTAGCCCCCTTCGTTGCAGTCACACACACACACACACTAGCCCCCTTCGTTGCAGTCACACACACACACACACACACACACTAGCCCCCTTCGTTGCAGTCACACACACACACTAACCCCCTTGGTTGCAGTCACACACACACACACACACACGCACACACTAGCCCCCTTGGTTGCAGTCACACACACACCCTTGGTTGCAGTCACACACACACCCTTGGTTGCAGTCACACACACACACCCTTGGTTGCAGTCACACACACACACCCTTGGTTGCAGTCACACACACACACACACACACACGCCCCCTTGGTTGCAGTCACACACACACACACACACACACGCCCTTGGTTGCAGTCACACACACACACACACACACACACGCCCCCTTGGTTGCAGTCACACACACACACACACACACACATTAGCCCCCTTGGTTGCAGTCACACACACACACACACACTAGCCCCCTTGGTTGCAGTCTCACACACACACACTAGCCCCCTTGGTTGCAGTCTCACACACACACACTAGCCCCTTTGGTTGCAGTCACACACACACACACACACACACACACACACACACACACACACACACACACACACACACACTAGCCCCCTCGGTTGCAGTCACACACACACACACTAGCCCCCTCGGTTGCAGTCACACACACACACTAGCCCCCTCGGCTGCAGACACACACACTAGCCCCCTAGGCTGCAGACACACACACACACACACTAGCCCTCTTGGTTGCAGACACACACTAGCCCCCTTGGTTGCAGACACACACACACACACACACACACACACACACACACTAGCCCCCTTGGTTGCAGACACACACACACACACACACACACACTAGCCCCCTTGGTTGCAGACACACACACACACACACACTAGCCCCCTTGGTTGCAGACACACACACACACACACACACACACACTAGCCCCCTTGGTTGCAGACACACACACACACACACACACACACACACACTAGCCCCCTTGGTTGCAGACACACACACACACACACACTAGCCCCCTTGGTTGCAGACACACACACACACACACACACACACACACACACACACACACACACACACACACACTAGCCCCCTTGGTTGCAGACACACACACACACACACACACACACACACACACACACACACACACACACACACACACACACACACACACACACACACACACACACACTAGCCCCCTCGGCTACAGACACACACACTAGCCCCCTCGGCTGCAGACACACACACACACACACACACACTAGCCCCCTTGGTTGCAGACACACACACACACACACTAGCCGCCTTGGTTGCAGACACACACACACACACACACACACACACACACACACACACACACACACACACACACACACTAGCCCCCTTGGTTGCAGACACACACACACACACACACACACTAGCCCCCTTGGTTGCAGACACACACACACACACACACACAAGCCCCTTGGTTGCAGACACACACACACACACACACACACACCCCTTGGTTGCAGACACACACACACACACACACACACACACACACACACACACACACACACACACACACCACACACACACACACACACACACACACACACACACACACACTAGCCCCTTGGTTGCAGACACACACACACACACACTAGCCCCTTGGTTGCAGACACACACACACACACACACACACACACACACACACACACTAGCCCCCTTGGTTGCAGACACACACACACACACACACACACACACACACACACACACACACACACACACTAGCCCCCTTGGTTGCAGACACACACACACACACACACACACACACACACACACACACACACACTAGCCCCCTTGGTTGCAGACACACACACACACACACACACACTAGCCCCCTTGGTTGCAGACACACACACACACACACACTAGCCCCCTTGGTTGCAGACACACACACACACACACACACACACACTAGCCCCTTGGTTGCAGACACACACACACACACTAGCCGCCTTGGTTGCAGACACACACACACACACACACTAGCCCCCTTGGTTGCAGACACACACACACACACACACACACACACACACACACTAGCCCCCTTGGTTGCAGACACACACACACACACACACACACACACACACACACACACACACACACACTAGCCCCCTTGGTTGCAGACACACACACACACACACTCACACACACACACACACTAGCCCCCTTGCTTGCACTCACACTCACACACTAGCCCCCTTGCTTGCACTCACACTCACACACACTAGCCCCCTTGCTCGCACTCACACTCACACACACTAGCCCCCTTGCTCGCACTCACACACACTAGCCCCCTTGCTCGCACTCACACACACACACTAGCCCCCTTGCTCGCACGCACACACACACACACTAGCCCACTTGCTCGCACGCACACACACACACACTAGCCCACTTGCTCGCACTCACACACACACACACACTAGCCCCCTTGCTCGCACTCACACACACACACACACTAGCCCCCTTGCTCGCACTCACACACACACACACTAGCCCCCTTGCTCGCACTCACACACACACACACTAGCCCCCTTGCTTGCACTCACACACACACACGCTAGCCTCTTGCTTGCACTCACACACACACACAATAGCCCCCTTGCTTGCACACACACACACACACTACCGCTCTCGCTTGCACTCACACACACACACTAGCCCCCTTGCTTGCACTCACACACACACACTAGCCCCCTTGCTTGCACTCACACACACACACTAGCCCCCTTGCTTGCACTCACATACACACACTAGCCCCCTTGCTTGCACTCACTCACACACTAGCCCCCATCAGACTTGTTTAGAAAAACATACCTTATTAAATGAGTAGACAGAGACGATAAAATGATTCCCTAAACTATACAAGACCTTCTATTTTTAATAAGAAAGTGTTCCTCCATCTGATCCTCTGCTGTGCTTTTTCAAAGGCCACTGCTATGATGCTCAGAAGTTGAGAGGCATTTTTGGCATTTGTCAATCAGACGCTATTCAAAATTCACACTCCAGTGAGTTAACAAACACACACAACTCGTCAGCCAAGGACGCACGTAACAAGAACATGAATTACAAAGCAGTGCTGCTTAGGAACACAGATACTGACTGTATTACCTTACAGGTGCACTTGGTGGACAAACATGCTAATGTTCAGTTCAATGGCATACACCGAATTCATACAAAAGTGGGGACATTGCTCCTCACTAAACGTTTACTTCCTAATCTTGCAAGTGTATTCCAAATGATAATGCTGAGATTCCACACAACCAAGCGTATTCTGCTCTTACACTTGTGAACGCATGGCCGGTTTCCTGTGGAGGATCACTGTTCCAAAACAGTCTCTAGTATTCAGACTCTCTCCCCAGCGTGTCATTCAGTAGGCTCCAAACTTTTCTCACAGTCAAACACAGTGTTCTGAACTGCACAACCCCAACAGTCTTGACTCTCTCAAAATTAGACGATATGACATTACAGGTCCTAGAAACGTATAGATACTACAATATTTCAACAGATTTAAACTCATGTTGCCCACCTACGAAGTAAAATAAGCGTTTACAATAAACTACAAAAGCATACACCCATAATAAATTATGTTTATTAACTAAAGCGCTTCGGTACTAACACAAAACCAAATTATTTTTAATAGTTCACGGAGACATTTTAATCAAGTACATACTATCACAAACAGCCACTGATAAGTGCACGTTACTACTATAACACAGCAGCAATACATACCAAATCAAACGAAACAAGAATGACCCAGGAATAATAATAATATTGAAGCCACTGAGCAGAGCCAAAGAAAAAAACACTGAATCCAAACTTTTAAACACTTTTATTGCACACAAAGCTATCAAGTTCTTGAAAAAGCTCGGAATATCCGAGCGAAAGCTGTTGTTCCACTTGGTCCTGTTCTTCGTGTGCAATAAAAGTGTTTAAAATTTTGACCTCACAAAGTTTTTTCTTTGGCTCTGCTCAGTGGCTTCAACAGCAATACATACCAACTAACTCAGCTGCAGCATACAGTACGGAAGCACGTGGCACACGCACAAACAAAAATCCTACAATCTATCAATGTGCACTAAAATACTTCGGAGAACAAAAAATCTGGTCTACTAATACATACAAACAGGGGATCCATTTAGAATTAAAATGTGGCTTCATTAGGAAGACTTACCTTAATAATGAAGAAACAATTCTGAAAAAAGATGATGACAATCCGAACTGTCCTTAGGTCCGATCAATGAAGTCGACAGGATACACTCGCCTAGAAAAAAAGTTCCACACGCTACTAACTCCTTTTTATTGTGGGTAAGAGTGGGCTGGGCAAGGCGGCTGTGACATCACATTGTGGGAGGTTCACTGGCTCATCCATAGAGAATTCAAATGAGGCTGTGTTTACGTCACTTTGGGGGAGGAACTATGCTGGGGACTATAGCAAGAGCTGTGGCAGATGTGACATCATCTTTTACGAGCCAGCTCGAGGTTTTTAACTTTTGGTTTAAAACGGAAGCTACAACAGTACGGAAACCTAAGAAGGCTAAGAGGTAAAACAGGTGAGTGAATTATTTTGTAAGGCTGCAGTGTTGACTTTTTAATATTGTATCAACTAATGGGGACTAAACAGACACCAGGTTGAGCAATCGGGTTTAATATCCCGTTGTTCTCCTTTAAAAGTTAAACATTGCTTTATAAGTGGCAGTCTGTGTAAATACAAATGGTAATTAAGCATGTCCCTCAGTTTGGTGTGTATATATATATATATATATATATATATATATATATATATATATATATATATATATATATACACACAGCATGTCCCTCAGTTTGGTATATATATATATATATATATGGGTTCACTTCTAAATTTCGAAATACTGAAATTCCGAATTTCAGTATTTCGAAATTAGAAATGCGAACGCAAGAAGTAAAATAAAAT
>NC_056727.1:937369839-937391803 GCF_019279795.1 Protopterus annectens
GAATTAAGGGTATTTAAGAAGATTGAGTTGAAGAATTCAACGGCATTGTTTAGAGGAAGAGTTTTTAGATTTTCCCAGTTTATCAATTTGAGAGAATTGAAAAAAGTTGTGGTGTTAAAATTTGTGAGGTTTTGTGTATGAATATATTGGTGTAGCTGAGGAGTGGAGGGAGTTGTTCTATGGATGAAGCCTGGCAAGTTATCACTAATGGAGTCTGGTAAGGTGCCAGTGTGGGAGATTTTATTTAGGTGAGAGACTAGGATCCAGCCACATATGGAGCCTGGGGGGGGGGGGGGGTATTTTTATTGGGTCTAGTAATGGCATTTGTAAGTTGAGTAAAATTGAATAGATTGATATGGAAGTATTATTTGCATTAATTTTGTTCCAGTCAGTGTTTACATCTCCTAATATGTACGTTTCAAGTTTAATATTAGTTGAAAAGAGAAAGTAGCCCCAAACAAAGGGCACAAGTAACTACAAATAAAAATCCACGGCCACTGCACACCAATAGTTGAAGGATCCAGTAGTATCCAAGATGGAATAAATCAAAGCCAGGACATCAAGGTAATCCACAACCACGAAGTATTTAATGACAGACTTAGCGCTTTCACCTTACAAGGCATCATCAGAGTCGAACAGCCATAACAATAACCCTCATTTAAACACTGAAATTTTTTCCAGCCTGCTCTTGACGCTGTTGCTCCTGGATGCCACCAGCTGCTTGGTGAAAATCAAAAACAATATGAGCTCTGTCAGAGATCACTGTCCTAGACTCCCATCCCTATAAACCTTTTCCTTTCTGCAAGTTTTTCTGAGCTTCCTCAAATAAGCCAGGTAGGTGGATCACCACACCATTGCCGATAAAGGAAATAGCATTCTTGTTAATAACTCCACTAGGCAAGAGATGAAAATCGTACTCTACAGAATCGACAACTACGGTATGTCCTGCATTGTGGAGAGTGCGATTTCTAATGGTGTGGTAGGGAGGCTGGAGAATGAAACACACTTAGATGATTGTACCGAGCCGTCTGGCAAGCGAGTTAAACTGGGTAATACGAATATTGGTAATCGGGTAACTGTGGTACTGGGGGCGCAGTGGGGAGATGAAGGAAAGGGCAAAGTGGTTGACCTACTAGCGGTGGACGCCGATATTGTCTGCAGGTGTCAGGGTGGTAACAATGCAGGACATACCGTAGTTGTCGATTCTGTAGAGTACGATTTTCATCTCTTGCCTAGTGGAGTTATTAACAAGAATGCCATTTCCTTTATCGGCAATGGTGTGGTGATCCACCTACCTGGCTTATTTGAGGAAGCTCAGAAAAACTTGCAGAAAGGAAAAGGTTTAGAGGGATGGGAGTCTAGGACAGTGATCTCTGACAGAGCTCATATTGTTTTTGATTTTCACCAAGCAGCTGATGGCATCCAGGAGCAACAGCATCAAGAGCAGGCTGGGAAAAAATTTCAGTATTTAAATGAGGGTTATTGTTATGGCTATTAGACTCTGATGATGCCTTATAAGGTGAAAGCGCTAATCTGTCATTAAATACTTTGTGGTTGTGGATTACTTTGATGTCCTGGCTTTGATTTATTCCATCTTGGATAATACTGGATCCTTCAGCTATTGGTGTGCAGTGGCCATGGATTTTTATTAATATTAGTTGAGGCCCATAGAAGAATTTCTTCAAGTGTAGTCATATTGTTTCCAGGGGGGATATAGAGGGCTATAACACAAATGATTTTATAGTTATTTATCTTGAGTATTCCTATGACTAGTTTGGCATTGTTGAACTGAGGAATAGGATTTTGGTAGGGAGTGATGGAGAGTAGGCAAGAGTAGGTTAAGGCTACTCGTCCTCCTTTTCCATTTTGGCAGTCATATCTGAGAGCTTGAAACCCAGGGGGTAGGATTTCAGAGTCAGAAATGTTGGGTTTTAGCCATGTTTCAGAGACAGCTACTATGTCAGGTAGGGTATGATATAGCCAGGCATGGAAGTGGGCTATTTTGTTTTTTAGGCTCTGGGCATTGATGGTTAGGAGATTGAGATATTTAGGGTTGGCAATATCGGTTGTGATAGGGGGAGTTGGATTGTTGCTGGTATTAGGTTTCGGGTTGGGGTGTATGTCTCCTGCTACGCATAGGCAGTCAAAGGGGAATGGAAGCAGGGGGTTGGGTTTGCTCCTTGAGTTTTGTGGGAAGTGCAGTATTGCTTTAGGTATGTGAAGTTTTATTGAGGAGGGTAGAAGTTTTAGTTTGAAGCAGTGAATTGGTTTAAGTTGAACTAGTGAGGAGGATATAGGATGAAAGTGAGATCTGGTAGGGTGAGGATGGGTGCTGGGGGTGGAGGTGAAGGATAGGAAAGAAGGGGGTAGTTTGTAAGAGGTATAAGAGGTAGCATGGCATAAAGGAATTAGAAGAAGTAAGCCTAAGGAGGGGATGAGAAGGGTTTGAAACAGTGGAGAAAGCTTGGTGTGATTCAGGTATAAATGAATAGTTGGAAGACATAAAGAAAGTAGTTGGATGTCAGGGGGACTGTGATAGTGTAAGAGGGAGGAGTATAGAAGTGAATATAGGACCTTATGGTTTGGGATGGGGAGGGGATGATTAAGTCTTGGAGGATGTTAAGGGAAGGGTATAATGAGGAGATGTGACCGGATTGGCTAAGAGGAAGGAGAGTGGAGTATTGACTAGAGTAAGTGTAGGAGTAGTGGGTGTGTGTGGGAATTGGGGGCAGGGTAGGGAAGCGGAGTGAGCCCATAGGGTGAATGGAGCAGGTAGAGCCAAAGGAGAAGAAAGAAGACCAGCCAGCAGGGAACAATCAGTAAGCAGGGAGCCAGTTAGAAGGCAAGGAAGGCAACAGGTGCAGGGGATGGGGTCTTTATGTATTTAGATTAAACAATAAGCAATAAGTTCACTGGGGGTAAGGAACCACTCACAGGTTATCCTTATAGAGACAGAGCTGTAGGCTAACTATGGTTTGGCTGGGACTATGTAATTCACTAGAAATAAAATGACAGGCATAATAACATTGGTTATGGGGTCAGCGAGTGAGTATGCTGCCACCTAGTGGCCAGAGTAAGATCAAACTACAGGATAAAGATGGGCAGATAAGGGAGTAGGAAAAGGGCCAGGAGAATAAGGTGGTTATACGGCTGTATTAGGCTGCTAGCAAGTGTACGCTTGGTGAAGTGTAACAGTAGAATGACAAAGCACTACAGGGACTTTAGTTTATAACACAGGGTTACATACACTTAATAAATCATAGATATTGTATGCATTCTTGTGGATTTTAAGATGGATATGTGTCAACACTGTGTTATGCTTTTAGGGTTATTCAATTTAGGCAGTATTTTGATTGGATTGCAATTATTTAGTTGTACTACGTGATTGGTGGGATTGAGATATTTAAGTCAGTTCCAGATGGTTTATTACATTCGGAAGAAGTTTCATAACCGAAACCAAAGCACTCAATGAAATAATTTATTTAGCATCTTGCTGTGAGTCTCGTTGAGTGGCATTTTTGTTTGGTAGTTTGTGTGCACACCCAGTGTTTTTTTTTCCTGTGGTTATTGGTTCCTTTCTAAGCTTAGCCATATTTTCCTGAAAGAATCATGATATCCTGCATTCAAATAGGACAATGAGGGCCAGGCATTTCTAAGCTACCTTTGTCCATAACAGACATGGGTGTCAGACTCAGTGTAAATTTACTATTCCCCATCAACTGGTCTAGGTTGCACTTAAAGTGGGTACTAGACAAACTCATCTTCACATGGATGGGAAGCCTTTTCCATAAGAAGGGCAGTCTCTGAGACACATATATGTTTCTCCAGCATGTTCTAAGTCACAAACAAAGTCACCCTTCCTAACCTCTGCCCATTTACCCCCCCTCCTATCTTAACCTTTCTCTCCCAAAATTCTACCTAACACTAGCTGTATTTTTTTTTCCTCCTTCTCTTCTCTCTCTAGCAATTGCTTACTCCCCTTTATGCCTTACATAATGTAGGCATTAGCATTCCATAAAAAACAGAATACTTATCACCTCAGGTTGTTCAGAACCTATTATTATTGTATACTATAGAAGTCCATTGTTACTATTATCACTACATCAATATGATTTTGTTAATGTTAGGGTTGTGCAGTATTTTTGAATTAACTTCTGTTGATATTGCTTTTGTAATATTTTGTATTAATTCTGTATTAATTCCTGTTGATTTTTGTTTTATATGTATATACATGGAGCATTTCTCCCCAGGCCACCGTTGAAAAAGGGCTCATCTCAGCCCAATGGACTCTCAGTGTTAACAAAGTGCAAATAAATAAATAAATAAAAATTTCATGTCCTTAAACCTTGTATTTCTGACACTGTTTGACTTACGAATATACAGGAGATTGATAATTGTGGGGTTTGCAGATGTCTTGTAAGTCAGGCATAGATCACCCATCAGCAATCTCTAGGAGACTGAGTAGAGAGAATGGACATTAAGGCACTCTGCATAAGGAAGGTTTATAACATCTTATATTCTTTTGTAAGAAACCTGTGAGGTCACTCTAGTTACTGCATATGTCTGGTCAGGAACATACCGAAGGGAGCATTGTACTCTATAATTGGTCTGATAAGGGCAGGGTACAGTGGCATAATGACCTCTTTGGACTTAGATGCCATGCACTTACTTATAAGTTACACAACACAAAAGGACTTCTTGACCACTGTGTGTACATGGCGGTTAATGATAAGGCTACTGTCTACATGTGTACTCAGATCCCTGACCACTGGGTCAGCTCTTAGGTGCATAATATCAACATGGTGATTATCCAAAATAGTTGGTTTCCCAAGGGGTACAATTATGCATTTCTTAACATTGAGTTTAAGACCACGGCTTTGGCACCATTTGTTAATCAGAGATATGTCTTCTTGAGGAATGCTAGTGTCTGCAGGTGAGTTGATGATAACCCCCAACTTGCAATAATCTGCAAACTAAGTCAGCCATAAACCTTCAGTGTTTGCTTCTACTTCAGAGAAATAGATGACAAAAAGGAGCAGGTCAAGTACAGAGCCCCTTGGGACTCTGCTAGTGACTGGCCTCTTGGTGGAGATGGCCTCTCCTATTTTGACCCCCTGAGTCCTATCAGTAAGCCACTTGGCTATTCCATGGGTGATAAAAGTGTTTATTTGTAATATATTGAGTTTGTCTATAATGCCTGAGTGTGGTATTATATGAAAAGCCTTGGTCAGGTCAAGCTAAGTTGTTTGCACAGCTGTTGACCTTCTCAAAGAAGTCCACCAGGTTTAATAGGCATGGCTTTCCTTTAACCAAGCCAAACTGTGATGGGTCCAGCATTTGCAGGTTACATATGTCCTCATTTATCATGTCCATGGTGATTATTTTCATGTTCTTATATATGAGGCTGGTTAGACTTATAGCCTGTAATTACCCAGATCAGTGGTTAGACATCTTTTTGCAGAGGAATAACTGTAGCCATCTTCCATTCCTTGGGCACAAAATCTGACACTAGGCTCCAGTTGAAAAGTGATTAAAGTGGATCAGAAAGGTCATGTTTCATGCTATTTAGCAAGCATCCTGAGATGTTATTGGCATCCGTCGATGCAGAGATTTCGGTCTTAGAAAGTGCTTTGAAGACCTGTTTCCTAGTAATGGTTGGGGGGATTGTGACTGATATGTGGCATTTCCTTTTGAATATCAGGGGTGGGGTGAGGGAGAACTTTTAGCTGTACCTGTCAGCCAAAAGGTTGACAATGGCCTGCAGTTTAGTGGAGGTGATGCCATTTGCAATACGTTTTGTGCATTGCTACATATTTCCCTTGAGGTTATGGCTATACCTGTAGAAAGCTTTGTGGCTGCTCTTTGCCTGAGAAACTTTTTTTTCTTTAAATTTAGCCTTTGAAGTATTAGTTAACTCTCTTAGCTGCCTGTTTAGATTAGTCAGCTTTTTTAGTATATTGGACTTTGTTCCTTTCACACTTAGCTAAGTTTTTTTCTTTTGTCTTATAACTGATTGATACTGTGATTCCACCAGGGTGGCTTGTCTTTTTAGTTTATCTTATTCTTAATATGAGTAGGCACAGCTCATGCTATACAGCTATCAATATGGCTGTACAGAGATTTTGTAAATAGCTCAGCATATGCTATGATGTTTACTGGATTTGTAGGTACTTGGAATTTAGCCAAGGTGTCACTTAGTAGCGAGAGGTTAGCTTTGCAATAATTTCTAAAGCTTTTTTGTTTACTGGTTCTCTGGTCTTAAATTTTATTTCAAGAAATACAGCCTTATGGTCACATCTGATGAGCAAGGACATTTGTGATCTATCAGCTATGCCCTCCCCATACTGTTAAATATTGTACTCACTTAGACTGACAGTAGAAGCTAAGCCTATTGTTAAAATCAATCAGTTTATGCTGGTAATGAGGCTCTATCCTTGGAGAAGGTAGTATGCTGCTCCGTGCTAGTCTCATACCTGCCTGGGACACTTAATCAGCAAGCTTGATCATGTCTCGCTTCATATTCTCAAGGGAGGTACATCTCAGGTCAATAACACCCACGTGGACTATATGTGGGTCATTCAGGTACCTGTCGTTAAATGACCTGAGTGCCTGTGTGACTTGATGGATCCTGGCCCTGGAAAGATGGCTAATTGTGACTTTCTCCTTACTCACTCTAGTGAAGGGGACTTTGATGTGTCTTACTATAGAATCATCTGTGACCAGGAAATTTGGTTGTGCACTGGTTTGTCTTAAATAATTAGGAGTAGAGGCACTGGATACAGTGTTACTATGTGTATCTGTGGGTGGAGTTTTAACAGAATGTTTACAAGATGGCTGAGGACCCTTTTTTGATTGTGCTGTGCGGGAGGTCTTAGTGTTTTAGGTTAGGAAGGTTACTTGTAAGTGCCACGGCATAAGTAGTTTTATGTGTTGGATTTTTACCCTGTGCAGTAGGCATTGTGCAAGTGTCACTGACCACCTCTGTAGAATTAATTTTGATTGTATGAGAGAGTTTCACCTCTAGCAATAAAGTACATTAGCACTTCTCACATACTTTATCTGTTATATTAAGAATACATGGGTTTTCAGTGCAAATGAGGCAATTGCTCCAATCCCTCATATTACCATTTGAACCAGACTGTTCACAGAGAGAGTCAGGTAGTGCATATCCATGGCTGATTATCTACAAGGGAGGTGTGAGGAAAATTGAGATATTGACTATGTCAATAACACAATAAATTTGATGAGCAATGCTTAGCAATGCACAAACTAGATGTTCTAGTAGTTAAAAAATCTGTCTAGACAGTAAAGGTATTTTAAATTAAATTAATACTGTGAGAGATTGGCATCTACACAGATTATAAGGGGAAGTTATGCTGTGAGATATTGTCATCTGTATAAATCACTACTAGGTGCTACCGCACAGAGAGCAGCAGTTCTAACTAAATGATGAGCAGTTTACTAACACAGACCAGTGAACATTTATTATGCTTGAAAGATAACATTATGCATTCGTACAAATCAAATAACTTCATAAATGTGTTGTTCTGCTGTGGCCTGTATTAGTATCCATTATACATGAAGTGTAGTCATAAAAGGGACTAGATACCAGTTTTATAAGAAACAGGCAGCTGTCCACTGTTTGTGGTTAGGTCCAAACACTGCCTAAGCCTATCAGACTAAGGACTAAGGAACTTCAGCCATTATCTCACATAGCAACACACCCACCTTCACCCTAGATGGCGATAACCAGTATGGATAGTTATAAGAGTCACAAGGGTGAAGACTCAAAGCCCTTAAGGCAGACTGAGATTGCATCCTCCAACAGTAATCTTTTAGCAATAGGTAAATCTATTGTTAGGAGAACACCACCCTGACCAGGGTGGATAAGAATGGGGTAAGCATGAGGTGTCATTTTACTGCAGGGATCCAAGTTATAACAAGACTCTTAGCTCCCTCTGTCCTAACAAATATGATTATGCCCTGATAGTGGCCCACATGTGGGTGATTGTCCTTAGGCAATCTACTCAGAGGGACACACAGAAGAATATGATTGATCTCCAAGGCTGGACAGTCACTGGTCTTGAATGGTATTTTGGCCATCACCCAGAATCATGCTGAGAATCAAAGACAAGCTAATTGGATTTTTAATTTTCTATGTAGCTAGTGTAATTCTAGAGGGATTGAGTATGTGCCAGCTTGGGACAAGATTGCAGCTGAGCCTTCTTACTTTGCTAGGGGTGGTCTGTTACTCTCTTACCAATGGTTTCACTTTCTAGAAAACAGCTTTCTGCCCTCATAGTACCTTTCTAGGGCAAATCCATCTGCTGGACATTCCAAACTATATAATACTAATATGGAACACAATGAAGCGTCTTTATCCAACACCAGGAATTTTAACAAAAAAAAAATGCTCAAACTTGAGATTTTCCAGCAACTTGAACACATTCATATGTGTGTAGTCACATATGTGTGGTTTTAAAGCAATAAAAGCACATCATCTATTGACAGGTTTAGTGTTTATCATTTTTTTCAGACATATTGAGAATTGTGAGGGCGTATAAGTATTTGTCAATGATTTCATTACTTTATGACATATTCCTCAGGATACTTTGATGTCCAAATCACCATAAACCAGATTAACTACCGCTTCATAGTTAATTGTAGAACACTCTCTATGCTGCCTTCTGAGCATGATAGTTATCTTAATACATTAGCTGAACTCCACATTGGAAAAAAAAATATATATATATATGTATAAATATATATATATATATATATATATATATATATATATATATATATATATATATATATATATATATATATACATACATACACACCTTTCTACAGGGGACTTCAACTCTTCTACTGACAATGGTCAGCATGTCCAACACTTCTATGATGTTATTATTGCTAATTCCCTTGTACAAATAGTTAATCTTTCAAGGGCCCCGATGCTTTTGATTTTTGTCCAAACAAATATGATCAATTCTTGCACACCTAGATATCTATCATCTTCCCTTGTTAAATCAAACCATTAATTAGTGACCTTTTCCTTTAAAGATGGTGGTGCTTTCCCTGCAAATACATTTGTGTTTAGGTACTTTTCAAAATCAAACCTTCTTCAGTTACTTGATGACCTAAATACATTTGACGGTAATCTTCTTCTAATAGCTCCCATTGCTAAAGCCTTTGCATATGCATCCAGTTTCTATTCCCAATTAAATCATTGTATTAATAAGGCAGTCCCTATCCACACCAAATATAATGAGACATTTGCAAAAAACTTCCTATGCTGGAATTCTCATTAAAATAAATGAATTACCAGGAAAAAAGAAATTACTTATTGCTTATACCTACCTTAAAAATACACTTAAGCAAACTAGTAAATAGCTTAAGGGAATTAATAACCTGAGAAAAACATGTAATATAGGGAAAGTCAAAGAAATATTACTCCCCTGCACAGAACCAAGCCAAGTTCAAAGTACACTAAGGAACCAGGACGAGACATTAAACCAACTGCACCTACTTTAACCAAAATCATGCCCCTATGATGAAAACACTGAAAATAAATTCAACCAGTCCATACAGGAAATAAATGCTTCAGTGTCATGCAACCAGTTCAAGTAACTTAAAATAATTTAGTTAAATGCATTCATCCAACAAAATCAGGTATGGATTTCATCAGAACTAAAGATACAGAAAAGCTGAGTGGGCTTAAATATGAAACATCATCTGATGAAATGCCGGTTCATAGGTTCATAGCTTCATACTAGGCTAACTGCCCTAAGGCATTTATAAGCCTAACCAGAGTGTGTTTGGCTTTCGCCACCCATTTTAAATTAATTTTTCTATGCCCTTTTTCGAGGTTAGTATACTGTGCCTCTGTCTAACAGTGACACAGAAGTGATACCCGGGGTAAACCTATGATCTCCCATCCACTCATCAAGATTCCTCTTGAAGAGAGTCAATGAGGGACTCTGCCTAACCTGCACTGGGATTTTATTCCAGAGTGAAGGGAGCCTCTGGGTTATGAATTTGTCCCTCCAGCATGTCCTATTTATTTCAGTGCTGAGTTTCAAGTCTCTCGAGCGCGTAGCTCGATGGTATTTGGATTTTCTGAGGTGCAGCATGTCCATTAACTCCAGGTTGGACATGGCTTTATACGTCAGGCACAGATCGCCTCTGAGCAGGCGGTATGCCACTGAGTAGAGATGGAGTTTCTTTAACCGGGCAGCATATGACATCTGTTTGAGCCCTTTGATCCTCTTGGTGAGGTACTTTTGGGGTCTTTCCAGTTGCTGCAAGGTGTCTGGTAAGGTACATCCCAAAAGGGGCATTGTACTCAATTATGGGCCTGATGAGGGATGAGTAAAGAGGCACGATGACCTCCCCTGATCTAGATGTGAATCCCTTCATGATTAGGTGGGCTATATAAAATGTTTTTCTAACCACTTTGGCCACGTGGTTGTCAAATGAGAGATTGCTATCAACTTGGGTGCCCAGGTCCCTAATTACTTCTTCTGTACTTAATGGATTACCACCTACGTGGTAATTTGTGGGCACTTTGTTTTTGCCAAAGGGGATGACTATACACTTTTTGGCATTTAGCTTGAGGCCATGGCTCTGGCACCAGTTGTCTGTTTCTATGAGGACCTTTTGGAGGATGCTTGTGTCGGCTGGAGAGTCAATTATGGCGCCCAGTTTGCAGTCATCTGTGAACTTGGTCAGCCACACTTCTTCCGTGTTGGCCTGTACCTCCGAGAAATATATACCGAACAAGAGAGGTCCTAGGACTGAGCCTTGTGGGACACCACTTGTAACTAGTTTGGAGTCTGACATGGCTCCAGCAATTCTAAAAATGTGGGTTCTGTCCTTGAGCCAGTTTGCAACCCATCTAGTGACATAGGGGTTTATATTTAAGCTGGTGAGCTTATCTAGAATGCCCGAGTGGGGTATTGTATCGAAGGCTTTTGCAAGGTCCAGGTAGGCTGTGTGGACCACCTTCCCCTCGTCAATGGCCTTGGTGACTGTTTCAAAGAAATCGACCAGGTTTAAGAGGCAGGATCTGCCCTTAACAAAGCCAAACTCTGTAGGATCCAGTGTCTGTAGGTCCCCAATATCTTTATTTATGAGGTCCATGATGATCCTTTCCATAGCTTTGCAGACCAAGCTAGTCAGATTTATGGGGCAATAGTTTCCAGGATCCATTGAGGCACTACCTTTGTGGAGAGGGACCACTGTTGCTGTACACCACTCTTTGGGTACATATCCTGTAGTAAGGCTGAGATTGAACAGTAGTTTTATGTTTGGGTTTAGCTCTTCTTGGAGTTCATGTAGGGTGCAGCCCAGGACACCGTCTGGTCCCATTGATGCTGTGTTTTTTGCTTTGGAGAGGGCGGCTCTTACCTGAGCATCTGAGATGTCAGGGGGGCAGCATTCTGCTGGGATAGATATTTGCCCTTTTGGTGGGGAGGGGGGGGGTTTGCACTGAACCTGTCAACTAGGATGTTGGCAATGTCTGTGGGTTCGGTGTATTTTTTATCATTCTGGACTAATTCTGAGCATATCTGGGAATTCCCACCCAGGTTCCTAACATAACTAAAGAAAGCCTTGTGATTATCCTTAGTGTCCTGTGCAATTTTTCTCTCGAAGCTGGCCTTAGACGATTTTATGAGTACCTGTAGTTTTTTGCTAATACTGATCAGAGATGCCTTCCCTTTTTGGGATTTTGCTCTATCATGTAGTAGCTTCCTCCTTCTATTGTATAGTTTGTTTATGGCTGGGGTCCACCAAACAGGGTGTCTGCCTTTGGAGGATTGGGTCTTGGTTTTATTTGGGATTGCAGGATCCATGCATTCCTGAAGGTGTTCATAGAATGTGTTTATAAAGGATTCTGTGTTCTGGGCCATATTTTCCACAGGCCCGGGGGCTTTGAAGGATTCCACCTCAATTTTGAGGAGTGTGAAATTTGCTTTAGAGAAGTTTTTCACTGTAGTTTTCTGGCAGGGGGTGGGGTCGGGATGTGAATATCCAGTGAGATTAGTTTATGGTCTGATCTTACCAGTGAGGGATACACTTCTGGTCTGGAGCATAGAGTCCCCATGTTGGTGATGATCAGGTCCAGTATGTTTTCCCCTCTTGTGGGAGTGGTAACAAGTTGTTCCATAGCATTTGAGTTTATAAATTCTAGGAACCTTTGGGCTAGGGTGTTGGAGCTAGAATAATGCTCCCAGTCTATGTTTGGGTAGTTGAAGTCGCCCAATGTAATGGTGTTTGGAGAGACCTTCATATTTTCCAGTGTTCTCAGGAAGGCCGAGTGGGGTTCCTGCGTTTGGGAGGGTGGTCTGTAGCAGGCTATAAACTGGAAGGTAGTTTTACCCACTATTAGTTGCACATGGATAGTCTCTGATGCTTCGTGCTGTGCCACTAACCTGGAGGTGTGGGTATCTTTGACGAATATTGATACTCCCCCTCCTTTTGTGGTTTGGTCCAAGTTTTGGGGCCGAAAACCATGGAATGAGGTATAACCTGGTAGTACTAGGGTGCTCTCGGGAGCCTTGAACCAGGTCTTAAAGGAAACTCTATCCATAAACCTAATACATGCAGATAAACAATTCATTTAATAGAAATAATTACAAAAATAAGAGAAATTTTCCTCTATAAAATATCTATGCCATGGTAAAAACATATGCAATGAATATTTATTATTTACTTATTTATTTATTTTTACATTTGTTTACCGGGAAAGTCCACCTGGACACATGCTCTTTTTTGGCGTAGGCCTGGGGAGAAAAGCTGCACATAAAACATTGACGTGTATATTCATAAACATAAAAATATATATTATTATAAATAGATATGCAACTATTAATGTCAAAAAAATATAACAATCGTAAAAACCATTTAGTATGTTGAAAGACTTACCCCAGGATTCAGCAAGCTCTGCACGGCATGCAGGAATAGGAGCTGCTGGTGGCAATATGGCCACTGCTTAATCCAGGAACAAGCTCCTAGGACATGCACGAATGCTCCTGCCCTATTCCAGCCCGGACACAGCTCCTGTATGCAAATTACCCCATTTGCAGGTGAAAACCATGCAAATGAGGTGAATTTATGATCCAGGAAGCTGGCAGCTGTCCGTGCAGGACTAGTGTAATCAGCAGACATGTACTCAGTTAGTAACCGAGTACATTTCTGCAAACTACAAAACAAAGCCATGACAGCTCCAAATAAAGGTTGTATATAATGTGTAATGCATTCCAATGGCCAAATGGAAAACAGCTGCAAAAATAAAAAAAATAACTTTTATTTTTTTGGCTGATTTTGGCCGTTTAAACATAGGGCAGCGGCGGTGGAAACAGCATTGGCTGGAAAATAACAGAAAAACCCTGAAAAAAAGCTTTCCCTGCAAAATCACAATTTTGCCATTAAAGTCAATGGTCAATGGCGGAGACAGAAGACAACAAGGTCATTGAATAGTGGTTGCTAAGGGGGAAGGTTCAGTGTGGGACTAGTAACTAGGCATTAGCAGGCAATCCTATGCAAATGAGGAGAATGATACTGAATCTCAGATTTCCCCTAATGGCTAGCCTGCACCCAAACGTGTAGGTGCAGAAAGACCATGGTGCAAGCCTAAGAGCTAGCTGACATCATAGAGGGGTATGTCAGACATACTGTAAGCTTACTGGAGCCCTGTGGCTCGGGTTTGTCCTTAGCTTACCAGAGCTAAGCAAGGGGGTGTGTCTGAAGCTGCCAAACACTCTTTACATTGCCTAAATGGGTGTGTGCACCATGCACCTTGTTTTAAATGAAAAAAAAAGTAAACCAGGACATAGCAGCTCCGTGCACATCTGAGCACTGTGGTTGTGCGGCATGCCTCAGGGCTTAAACAGGAAGGCAATGGGAAGGGAAAACAGCAGTAAGAAGGTAATCAAGGAGAACTAGCATAGCTATCAGGTGAAATGTATCAGAATCAGCAAATTACACAGGCAGCAGCCCAGCGCACTACTATAAACTATGCAAACACCTTTCCCTCTAGCTTTCCCACAAACTCTACACTACCAGTGTACACAAATGGGGAAATTTTACCTAACTAAAGCAACAAAATGATAGGAGCTGCATTAGCTCTCATAAATCAACATGTGGAAAAAGGCTGAGGGTGGTGAGGATGAGAATGCTGATGACCAACCCACAGTGATGAGAAGAAGAGTGTACAGACCCAGGGTAACCTACCAGGGGCTACATGAGCTGGAGATAGTGGAGCACTATAGGGTGGACAGGGACCTCCTACAGCAAATTGTTCAGGTGTGCCGACCACACCTCACACACAGAACCAACAGAGGGGAACCCATCCCAGTGGATACCAAGGTATGCGTAGGCCTAAGAATACTAGCCAAAGGTACTTTCCAAAGACCAACTGGGGATATCATGGGGATCTCACAAGCATCAACATCCAGGTACTCCACCAGTTTTTGGATGCCATGTGAGCACATGCCGGTGAGCACGTATATTTCCACAAAACCAGTGAAGCGTTGACCAGCAATATGCATCTTTTCCACCAAATATATGAATACCCTGAGGTTGTGGGTGCTATAGACTGCATGCACACACACATCAAAGCACCACTCGGTGAGTGGGGTACTGTCTACATCAACCATGATGGCTTCACCTCCATCAACTGCCAGGTCATGCGCGATGCCCAGGGCATTATAATGAAAGTGTGTGTTGGCTGCCCTGGAAGCTATCATAACTCCCATATCTGGCATATGACACAGCTGTACCAGAGATTTGCCACTGGGGACATCCCTTATGGCCACCTAGTGGGGGATGCTGGTTATGCGCTGGAGCTGTGGCTGATGACACCCATCAGAAATGCGCACACACCCAAACAAGAACTCCATAATGAGGGACACACACAGACCAGAATCATAATAGAGCATGTGTTTGGGATGCTCAAGTCATGGTTTGGTGTCTGGACATATCCAGTGGAGACTTGCAGTACTCACCAGCTACATGTACCTAAATTGTCATCATATGTGCCATGTTGCACAATATGATCCTGTGGAAACAGCTGCAGCAGGAACAGCACAGGGCATGGCCACTCAGCCCCCCACCATTGCCAAGGCCTGCACAGGCACAGAGTGACTCCTAGGAGAAACAACCTGTGCCTGCCATAGTAGACAGAAGAAGGTGTGCTCAGTATGCCCAGGCCATGGCAAAGAGGCAACGCATAGAACATACAATGACATGGTAGGAACCCAAGGAATGACACCTCTCTCTGTCTCACACATACAGTAAATGGGATGCCAAACATGACACTACCTGTGCTTATCCATGTATAGGGAGTGTACTATGTGCATCTGACATAGTCAGCCCTTCAGCACCATCCTCAATACTGGCACAGCCGCAAGGTAAGTCACTCTCCCTATCAATTGCTGAATGGAGTAGTATGTTTTGTTACTTGTATCTATGGTATGAATGTGAGCATGCAAGGGAATCGGGTGGCTGAATGGGATGCCAGCAGATAATAGACACCTATAGTGGCAGCATTAAATCTGTAACAAATATTGGTGTCACCACAGTTGCCAGTACTAGAAAAGGTGACAAAACCTACTGCAGGAAATGTGGTAGGCTAAATGTGTGTCCATAGGACACACACATGCCAGTTAGGGATGCTCACATACACAACAACAGTCTCCGTGAGCAGTACAGGCATAGACAAACACAAAGAAAGGCTGTGCTAAGGCCTCTGATTGATGGCTATGGAGAACAGCCCCCCTCCAGACCTACACAGACAGACTACAACAGGTCAGCAGTGGGATGTTTGTTCTGAAGGGTAAGAAGTCTGAAACTGAAAAGTAGGTCAATAAAACCTAAGGACTGTAGTACACTGATATGCCTCTAGTTTGCATGATAGGTCAGAACAAAGAATGAAATGGAGTACCTGAAATGCCGGTACAGTCATAGCAAATGTGTACAGTTGTCAGGTGTGCCCCCCCCCCCCCCCCACAATCCTATGTAGAATTGTAGTAACATGTATGTGTAGGCATAATAGTGAGCTGGACAAAGTAGTAGGATAGATTGTAGCACATGTACACTATGCAGGGCTGTGTGTGTTAGGTTGGTGTGTTTTGCATATTGTGTGAGAGTGGTCAGCATGTAGGCATGGTGAGGTTTGTCCTGGTCCAAAGAAATCACAACACGTTGGAAAAAGACTTTATCAACAGCAAAGCTTTCGGGTAGAACCCTTTCTCAATACTGATACAAATACACTCAACACATGACTTGTTTTAAATAAGAGCCCACAGGTCACATGATCATATGACCTTAAAATAAATACAATACTAATAAAACACATACAAATGTAAACATAAAAATAATGTATATACACATATACATCTATAACAATATAACATATGTTATGCACAAATATTATTTTATAATTTATTGAAATTTAGTGCACTGTAACTTGATTAAAATGGGTTCAAGACTTAAAGCAGAATTAAGACCAGGAGGACAATCCGCTGCTAGTCGGAGTATCCACTCATACTCTTTGGTCTCAAGAGTGTTATTAATGTCCCCTCCCCTGATAGAAGGTAAAACAACATCTATAACCCTAAACCTAAACTTGTGTTCAACCCCACTCAATTGTATGTGCTTAAATAAAGCGTTGTGTAAATATTCACTCCTAATCTCTGACTTATGCTCAATAATTCTATCTTTTAACCTACGAGTAGTCTTACCTATGTAAAATGAACAACACTTTATACAGGTAGCCATATATACCACATTAGTTGTGTTACAGTTTGCTGTAACATTAAACCTATCATTTTTACAAGTAATTGGATGGATAAAAGAGGAAGAAGAAGCAATGTCAGCTATATCTAAACAACAAGAGGAACTCAGACATTTAGAGGTACCAAGCCGAGACGAACCAAGAAGCTTCAAATTAGTACCAGATTTAACATTACCTTTAAAATCTTTATAACATAATCTACTTTTAACTGTTCTCATATTTCTATAAGAAAAAAAGGGTTTATTACCCAATAGCCTTGAAATATCAGGAGATGCTATCAGTACCGGCCAATATTTATGTATGATGTGTTTAATTGAAAACACTCTATTTCCAAAAGTAGTCACATATCTAAGGATATTAATCCTTCGTGGTGTGACTGATAGATCTGTAGATATATTGTGCTCAAAAACACTATTATTCCTAAAGTATGGCAGATATAAAGTAGTTCTATTGCTTATAACATAATCCATCAACTCTGTTAATACACTACTATTGTAGCCACATATTAAAAATTCATTAAACATTTCATTAAGCTGAGCATGAAAACATACATCACTCGTATTAAGTCTACTCAATCTAGCAAACTGTGCCTTAACAACACCTTTAAAAACATGCGGAGCATGCATACTATCAAAATGTATGTACCTATTGGTGTGTACATCCTTCTTAAAAATGGTGGTATGTAACAGCCCATCATTAAAACTAACCTTAACATCAAGAAATAATGCTTCATCTCTAGATACAGTCACTTTAAAGACCAAAAAAGAAGTAGAGGTATTTAAATATGACACAAACTGTTTTAAACTTTCTAAAGTACCCTTCCAGATCAGAAAACAGTCATCTACAAATCTTTAATAAAAGCAGATATTGTTATTCAGGAATTCATGACCATTATTAATTTACTGTAATTCCCATTGATATAGAACCAAATTTGCATACGTATTGGCAACAGGTGTGCCCATTGCCGCACCATTGAGTTGCAGATATAACTGTTGATCAAAAATAAAAATATTATTACTCAACACCAAATCTAATAGCGAGCATATATTTTCAACAAAACTAGCTGATAATTCTCTCTGTTGCATTAAGAATTGTTTAATAGATTCAACTCCATAGTTATTTGGTATAACAGTAAAAAGGGAAACAATATCTAAAGTTACAAACAAATATTCACCAGAACTAATAGTACCATTATGTAAAAGATGATACCAATTAGATAACTTATTCAAAAAGTCACCTGTGTCTTTCAATATATTGCCACATCTAGACAAAAAAGGATACAGCTGTTTCTGCAAATACACGGATATTGGTTCCATGGCCCACCCATTACTAGAGACAATAGGTCTCATTGGTGGGTCTACTAAATTCTTATGAATTTTAGGTACACCATAGAGCTGTGGAATTACTGGGCACGGTACGGTGAAAAAGTGAAATAAGTCTAGGTCTATATCACCAGCAAGTTGTAATTCATACACAGACATGTTCACATTACTGATATGTTTCTTAGCATCAATGAAATTAATATGCTTAAAAGCCTTACAGTACCAAATTGAGGATCCTTGTCAGCAGAAACACACGATAAAGCCTTAACGCGTTTTATTTAAAATATCCAACAGAGCGTTTTCGCCACAGTAAACCGTGGCTTCATCAGAGGCAATAAAAAACTAACAAAAAAACACTCCGTTTTATATCAGATAAGCTCAGGAAGTGACATCTTCCTGCTTCCTGATAACGGCAGCAATTTCCTTTAAAAACATTTAAAAACATTTAATAAATGCACACAACTCAATGCGCTATGAGGCATAACCACAATCAATACCATCACAACAAATAAACCATTCCTAAAATAATATAAATTAAAAATATAAATGTTGAAAATGTATATGTCAACTCAGGACCAGACACTCAATGGGAGAAACATCTCCTAAAAGTATGTACATATATAAGTATGCAGAAATACAATCACAAGTTGCTGCTAACAATTATTTACACCCTAAAATATGTTTAACAATGTTCAATCTTATGCCCGCAAACGAGAATGAACAAATCTAATCTGGAACCCTGAAATATAGGGGAGCTCATTAAAAGGATAAAAAATATATATATAAATATATCCTAATTGTCAAGTTATCACAAACACCTATATTAGATAGAAGGTAACCTGTTCGCCCCTATCTACATGGAGGTGACAAACAACAATTAACCTACCCAAACAGGGTGAAGGGGCCCGTGGTCTATCTAAGATAACTTTTTAATTTTAATACAGGGGCTATATTGCAGTTACTGTTCAACCCTGGATGCCTAAATGCATCTAAACGTAACTGCCATTCCAATTCTCGATTTTCCAAGATTAACGAGAAGGGGCCACCCCTGACCCTTAATGGTACATGGTCAATGGCCATAAATGGAAGCTATGACCTGGATTCAAGGCTATATGCTTTGCCAGTGCATTGTCATCCTTGTTGTTCCTAATCGCGTACAGATGTTCATACATTCGGTCTCGGACCCGTCGGTCCGTTTTCCCGATGTAGAACCCTGGGCAACAATTACACATGGCAATATAGATAATAGATTTACTCTCACAGTTAAGAGTAAAACGGATGTTATACTTTTTGTCTCTGACCTTAAATGTCTCACCAGTTCGAACATTATTACAAAATTTACAAAAACCACATTTGAACATACCTCTCTTTTTATAAAATGTGTCTGGAGGTACGTCCCTTTGTAATAATTCCTTAAGATTATTTGATCTCCTAAAGATAAATCTGGGCTCACTACCTAATTTTTCAACTAAAAGAGAGTTTGAAGATATAAGATGCCAGTTCTTCCGTATTATATCCAAAATCCCTTTAGAATTCTTGCTAAAGGTAGTGATAAAACTCAAGGAAAAATCAAGTTCTTCACCTAATGATGTCACTGTGGCAACCACCTCATTGTCAATATTACACTCATCGGACCAATATTAATGCTTGAATCAACATAGCAAAATTTTGTTGAAATAATAAGGTTTATAAAACCATTGGTCCTTTTAAAGTGACTTCCCCAATGAGGTCTGATAGCATTTTTCAGGGTACCGATTGATGAACATCTCTCAGTAAAGTACATTCCTTCAAAATCCACCAGCGTACTGCATTTCTTCCTGCCCTCACCAGTTGTCCCTTCACAATGGATCTTTTTGTTTGTATGGATGAAAGCTGGAATAGTGCAGGAATGAATAGTATGGATTTTCTAACATTGACGTCAGTCCTTGATCTACAGGATCCTAACTTGACATCAAGATAGTCAATCTCACTGGTTGAAAATTTGAATGTAAATTTTAAGAAGTCAGTTGTTGAATTAATAGTTTCCACAAAGCCTGCAGCCTCTAATTCCGAGCCCCTGAACAATATAAAAATATCGTCCAAGAACCGGGTATAGAAAATAACAGGTTCCATCAACCCAGGTACCCTCTTTAGGATATTAGCCTCCCAATATCCCATAACATAATTTGCTACTCCAGCCTCGGAATTAGAGGCTGCAGGCTTTGTGGAAACTATTAATTCAACAACTGACTTCTTAAAATTTACATTCAAATTTTCAACCAGTGAGATTGACTATCTTGACGTCAAGTTAGTAAAGGATCCTGTAGATCAAGGACTGACGTCAACCGTATTTAGAAAATCCACATACTGCAATTCATTCCTGCACTATTCCAGCTTTCATCCATACAAACAGAAAAGATCCATTGTGAAGGGACAACTGGTGAGGGCAGGAAGAATGTGCAGTACGTTGGTGGATTTTACTAAGGAATGTACTTTACTGAGAGAGATGTTCACTAATCGAGGGTACCCTGAAAAAATGCTATCAGACCTCATTGGGGAAGTCACTTTTAAAAGGACCAATGGTTTTTATAAACCTTTAATATTTCAACAAAATTTTGCTTATGTTGATTCAAGCATTAATATTGGTCTGGATGAGTGTAATATTGACAATGAGGTGGTTGCCACAGTGACATCATTAGGTGAAGAACTTGATTTTTCCTTGAGTTTTATCACTACCTTTAGCAAGAATTCTAAAGGGATTTTGGATATAATACGGAAGAACTGGCATCTTATATCTTCAAACTCTCTTTTAGTTGAAAAATTAGGTAGTGAGCCCAGATTTATCTTTAGGAGATCAAATAATCTTAAGGAATTATTACAAAGGGACGTACCTCCAGACACATTTTATAAAAAGAGAGGTATGTTCAAATGTGGTTTTTGTAAATTTTGTAATAATGTTCGAACTGGTGAGACATTTAAGGTCAGAGACAAAAAGTATAACATCCGTTTTACTCTTAACTGTGAGAGTAAATCTATTATCTATATTGCCATGTGTAATTGTTGCCCAGGGTTCTACATTGGGAAAACGGACCGACGGGTCCGAGACCGAATGTATGAACATCTGTACGCGATTAGGAACAACAAGGACGACAATGCACTGGCAAAGCATATAGCCTTGAATCCAGGTCATAGCTTCCAATTTATGGCCATTGACCATGTACCATTAAGGGTCAGGGGTGGCCCCTTCTCATTAATCTTGGAAAATCGAGAATTGGAATGGCAGTTACGTTTAGATGCATTTAGGCATCCAGGGTTGAACAGTAACTGCAATATAGCCCCTGTATTAAAATTAAAAAGTTATCTTAGATAGACCACGGGCCCCTTCACCCTGTTTGGGTAGGTTAATTGTTGTTTGTCACCTCCATGTAGATAGGGGCGAACAGGTTCCCTTCTATCTAATATAGGTGTTTGTGATAACTTGACAATTAGGATATATTTATATATATATTTTTTATCCTTTTAATGAGCTCCCCTATATTTCAGGGTTCCAGATTAGATTTGTTCATTCTCGTTTGCGGGCATAAGATTGAACATTGTTAAACATATTTTAGGGTGTAAATAATTGTTAGCAGCAACTTGTGATTGTATTTCTGCATACTTATATATGTACATACTTTTAGGAGATGTTTCTCCCATTGAGTGTCTGGTCCTGAGTTGACATATACATTTTCAACATTTATATTTTTAATTTATGTTATTTTAGGAATGGTTTATTTGTTGTGATGGTATTGATTGTGGTTATGCCCTCATAGCGCATTGAGTTGTGCATTTATTAAATGTTTTAAATGTTTTTAAAGGATGT
>NC_056727.1:937392303-937439355 GCF_019279795.1 Protopterus annectens
GTGACTACAATGAGTTCAGTTAGTTGATTAAATAAGGCGGCATTCCTGTCTTTAGACAAATTTTTGGGTCCTACAATGGACACCACTGTGCATATGTAAAGTGTAGAGCTTGTCGGCCTGTGTCCTTGTGAGCACTGGGTTTCACTGATACTGTGTGTTCAGGAATCGCGGATGTCTGTTTGACCACCCATTCCACATGGTGCTACATAACCAGGTGATTTAGTACTGTGGACAAATGACATACATCCAATGATGCTGGTTAGCAAATGCTCCATATAAACCGCAGACGTCCCAATGGGACATATCCGTCACTGTATTTCCAATATAACACCACCGGAACATGTTGATTACCTATGTATTCATTTAACCATGTTGTCTTCATAGGTGGGAATGCCATAGTTTACATATCCTACTTGACGTTGTGTGTGTGCCATTAGTATGTGTTCCACAGGTCGCACATCTGTTCCGCTGTACGGTAGCGGGTGCTCCTCAGTCTGTTGCTGGCAGACTGAGTGCTGTGTACGCCGGTGTTGGCACGAGGGTCCGGCTTTGTATGTGGAATGTCAACTGTAGTCCCTATGTGTATTTCCTGTGTTATGCCTTACCGCGGCTATGTCATGTACCCGGGTTTGCAGTTGTGGGTGCCATCCTGGCCATACGGGTGTCCATCCATGACAATTGCCTACTGGACACTAGTATAGGGCTGTACACATTCCACACCTACATTTAGCATTCTCCGGAGTATGGTTTGCATTATTAGCGGAGAGTAAGGCAGGTGCTATGCACACATCCCTCCCACGGGGCAGGAGAAAGGATTGCCTGCGAAACAACACCGAGCACAGAGTCTACATACCCAGAATCCCTTGACTGCAACAACTGACAGTACCCATTACACATCCGTCATGTGTGCAGGACTGTGATGTGGACGCAGTTCTATGGACCCGGTACCCTGGGTATTTCTGTGCATCTGTGCTGCATTACATGGACAGCTATCAGCAACATTAAACACGCTTGCGGTGCATATGTGTACCTGTGACGACAATGAGTTCAATTAAGTGTTGAAAGAAGGCGGCATTCCTGTCTTTAGACAAATTTTTGGGTCCTACAATGGACAACACTGTGCATATGTAAAGTTTAGAGCTTGTCGGACTGTGTCCTTGTGAGCAGTGGGTTTCACTGATACTGTGTGTTCAGCAATCGCGGATGTCTGTTGGACTACCCATTCCACATGGTGCTACATAACCAGGTGATCTACTACTGTGGACAAATGACATACATCCAAAGATGCTGGTTAGCAACTGCTTCATATTAACCGCAGACATCCCAATGGGACATATCCGTCACTGTATTTCCAATATAACACCACCGGAACATGTTGCTTACCTATGCATTCATTTAACCATGTTGTCTTCATAGGTGGGAATGCCATAGTTTACATATCCTACTTGACGTTGTGTGTGTGCCATTAGTATGTGTTCCACAGGTCGCACATCTGTTCCGCTGTACGGTAGCGGGTGCTCCTCAGTCTGTTGCTGGCAGACTGAGTGCTGTGTACGCCGGTGTTGGCACGAGGGTCCGGCTTTGTATGTGGAATGTCAACTGTAGTCCCTATGTGTATTTCCTGTGTTATGCCTTACCGCGGCTATGTCATTTACCCGGGTTTGCAGTTGTGGGTGCCATCCTGGCCATACGGGTGTCCATCCATGACAATTGCCTACTGGACACTAGTATAGGGCTGTATACATTCCACACCTACATTTAGCATTCTCCGGAGTATGGTTTGCATTATTAGCGGAGAGTAAGGCAGGTGCTACGCACACATCCCTCCCACGAGGCGGGAGAAAGGATTGCCTGTGAAACAACACTGAGCACAGCGTCTACATACCCAGAATCCCTTGACTGCAACAATTGACAGTACCCATTACACATCCGTCATGTGTGCGGAACTGTGATGTGGACGCAGTTCTATGGACCCGGTACCCTGGGTATTTCTGTGCATCTGTGCTGCATTACATGGACAGCTATCAGCAACATTAAACACGCTTGCGGTGCATATGTGTACCTGTGACGACAATGATTTCAGGTACGCATTGAAATAACACATTATTCGATTCTTTCCACAATTTTTGGGTCCTACAATGGACACCACTGTGCATATGTAAAGTGTAGAGCTTGTCGGACTGTGTCCTTGTGAGCAGTGGGTTTCACTGATGCTGTGTGTTCAGCAATCGTGTATGTGTGCTTGACTACCCATACTGTGTTGTGCTACAGGAACCATGTCTTCCGACACCAGAAACCAGTGCTATACATCCAATGTTGCAGGTTAACAACCACTTTCATACCATACCCAGAGGTCACGATTGGGAGGTATTGCCACTTTATTATCGGAACAACAGCCCAGACTGTGTACATCATGGGAACTTTAGGCCAGTCTTACCGCCATTTCCAATTGTAATTGGCAGACACATGTCAATACATGTATGATAACACATATTGTCATGCAGAAGTTGATCTATGTTATTTGGACATTGGCTTCTGCTTTTGGCATCCGTTGCTGTGAGTGTTGCCAGTTACCATACACATTGCTTGCTCAGAGGCAGACTACACAATACTGCGCAGTACTGTGGTCTCCTTTAAGGACCCTGAGCCAGTGGTCGATGGTACGGCAGCCACTGCATCAATCACATTTGCCATCTACCAGTACCTACAGGACTGCATGAGCCAGTCATTCACTTACCCAACTGTGGTTCACTGTACCAATGCCAAGCATCCAGTGTGGTGTACCCCAGCCATACACAAAATGTACAACACGAGGAGGTGGCTACTACAAGGTGGAGCAGACACCTTGTGAGGTGTGACACCCTTGGTCATCATATGTGTAGACTTACACACTGTCATGAAATAGTCCAGGGCACATTCCACAGATATACCTACATGGACCTGGCTAACAATCATACCACCTTCAGTTGCTATGCTGGACACCTGGGAGCTCAGTCCCACATATGCTCTGACTGGGTTCACATAGAGGTGGGGTTTACTCAACATACACACATTGCCAACATACAGGCTGACAAGTCCAGTGAGGACATCTCCACACCCTCCCCCACACATGAGGAGATGTGTGTACCACTGGTTTGTGGTCACCAAATGTTCTGTGACACACAGGTGGGACATGTTCTCTCCAGGGTAGTGGACATAGCATCGATGAGACCAGCTGGTGACCCCGCTGTGTACTCCACTATCTCGGTTATGAATTGGACCCACAGTTAGGACAGCTATTTCTTTGTAGCCTCACCTCAGGTAGGGTACCCAGGTTGTGTCACATGGCAACTGTAGTCCCACGTCAGAAGGCCAATACCTCCACTGAGGCTGGTTATTACTGTCCCATTACCCTGAGGAGACCTATCTGCAAAGACATGGGGAGGGATCATACTGTGGCTCGTACGTGACTGCATAGGGGACATACTAACTTTGCCTCACACACGGTTTGTCTTGTTCAGGGGCGGTTCATGCCTTTAAAGCATGGTTGACATTTTCAGGACAGTCGCCGAGGCCACTGATGGGGGTGTTGCAGTCCATACAGCCTACCTCGACCTGGCAAAGCCCTTCATCACATTACCAGGTATCGTTGATAAACCCATTGGCTGGGATGTGAACACGCACATCACAGAATGTGTTGTAAACTGTCTATGTGACACAACCCACACGGTCATAGTTGCTGGCAGCATATCAGACCTACTGCCTGTCAGAAGTGGTGTCCCATGGGGCCCTTCCATGTGTGCACTCCTGTCATACACCTACATCTTCACGGTACAGGCACACACAGGGGTGCTATGGGCAACAGTGTTTGTAGATGACTGCAAAACAGGTGCCATAGTGGGACAGACATCTGACACAGATATCCTTCTAAGGGGCCTCCCAGGTATGCATATCTGCTGTCAGGGACATGTCCCACAGCTAAATGCAACGTCATGCAACATCATACCTGTGGAGAAGTACTAGGTCACCCCTGTCCAGCATATAGGTGGCTGTCCACTCAGCACAGGGGTGATTACCAGGAATCAGGGAACAGTGTTGGATGGTCACCATTCATTCCACACACACGCGTTATCGTGGTTGTGTGGGTCTTCTACATTGCCCACCTGTTGGTGCAGGGATTCACATCTACATCAGGCTAGGTCATTGTTCCCTTGTACCCATTACGTGTTACACCTATGATCTACTACATTGCCCCATTCAGACTGTATCTGACCATACACCTACAGCAGCTGGGAAGCCCACATAGGTTGATCGTTGTACAGATGCAGGATGACACCATTTTGTGTAATGCTGCCCCACATGTAGGACCCCTGCCACATCACGTCACATACCTGCTGTTTGGTGTTGACCTGTGCCTGACATACAAGGCCATGTCAACCCATATGTCATGTGTATGCTTCACCTACTGTATCCGCATCCCTCAGAATCACTAGGGCAGGTGACATTTACCTTGTCACGGTCATTCATGGGATGTGTTTGGGTGACACATATATCACCCAATCATTATGCTGTGGATCTTCATCACAGTACATGTGAGACAGACATCCTTCCTAGCCTTGTTCACAGCTATGTTGTCCATTGGATGGAGAATTGCAGGTATAGGCCAGGGATTACATCATTATCACTGCTTGACGGAGATACAGCAATATCATGGGTATTTCATCTGAAGCACAGAAGGTTGGCAAAGTCATCCTAACTATGGTGTAGTATTATGGCTGGGCCTGGGACGATGGCCTACCCTGTACCTATGGACGTGTGAACCTATATTCATAGTTTGTCACATGTACAATTGTCTATCCACTATAGTCTTTCGCCACTGTATATTTCTGTGGCACATGATTGTCCTCTGTATTACATGCAGGTATGCTGTGTACATTGCACATACGTCACAGTTGATGACAGTGTATCTGTGTCCCTAACACTGTGATACTGAGGACTACCACACATCCTTCACAGCATTACATGCATATGCCCATTCTATTCTTCTTTGGCCTATGGGGGGGGTGTTAAGGCAAACATTACTCAAGTCCCTGTTTGTGCATGCTTCATGTTGGTGTTTGACCAGGCTCCGTTGCAGTCATGTGTTGGACAGTAGTGTGTCTGTGTGTTTGCCATGTGTTTTTATTGCCAGTACATCTGTGGGAGGTGTAGTTGGCACATGTTCCTCTTTGCAGGGACACCCATCCTGGTGTTTGTGTCATGCATCTGCACTTGGCACGTGCCATATGTCCTGTACTATTCCCACAGTCGTGTATGCCTTCATGCACTACTACTGCGTGTTACTGGCTGTGTGTATGTGGTACACATGGACATTGTGATGTTTGTCTTGACCTATTCCAATGCTAGAACGTAAACATCTGTCAATTAAGTCTTTTAAATCAAACTGTAACACTCATTCGTATTTTCAACATGACACTCATTAACACAGGAAGCTGGGATTAATAACATTTTATTACTGTGCAGCAGGAGGCAAAGGAGTATGCAGTCAAAGTTTAGACATTTGTTCAACTCTATACATGTTACATCTGTATGAGCATTCTGTATACTATCATCTTTTGCACACATTAATGATGTTGTCAGTCACAAGGCATTTACATTGCTAGAGTACAGAACATTGTATTCCTACAACAGTGCTCAGGTAATGCTTATTACATGTTTTCCCATGAGGATAGCCCAACCTTGCGAGCCACATATTCAGTTAGACTGTACTTTGGTAAGTTCTGCTCTGACACGGTTCCAACACTGTTCATATTCAGTCCTCACTCCGTGTCCTACTAGGTTCCTGTGTCTCTCTGCTGAGCAGCTGTACTCTGTGTTACAGCTCACAAGCCTATCCTCCTCAGTAGAAGGATGACAGATATACCTGTACATACATGTATTATTCTGTAACCGAGCAGATGACTAATGCTGACTGACATACACCTGCTGCACTGGTTACTGCTAGGGTTAGGGTTCAATCACACTGCAGCTACACTACAAGCAATTACATGCATGAGAAGCTGTACTGCTATATTGTCAGGTAGAATAATATGCATTATACACTATTAGCTTCTAAAGTTGCACGTCATATTATGTTTAAATATGTATTTTGCTAACATTCTCCCTCCTTTGATTGCTTCTACTCTATCCAGAGACATATACAACATTATTTCATTCCCTGGCGTCTTCCTCTGTGGAACGTTTAACTAGGCAAGTAATTTGATGTACATTGCAAGTAGGATTGCATTTTCTATTGACAAATACCACTACAGGTCTTGATCCATAGTCTCGGGTACAGGTATGTTGCCAGAGTCCTGACTAATACTTACATGCACAGTATCCTGCACTAGACACATGCTCCCAATATGAGCAGAACAACACAAATGGCAATCATGATATTCAGTATGACTGACCCCATCCACCCAATGGTTTGTGGAAATGGTTCGGCAGTGGGTTTGGGCCTGGTTCCGCCATGGATGACACCTGCTATATTACCTGTAGGTGGGCGTTGCTTTTGGTCTCTTCATGTGGTAGTTGGACACAGCGATCTTCTTCAGTAAGCGTGCACGTACCAATTCTCAGCGCCACGGTGCAGTCGTGCACTATTACATTTTGTGACACAACAGTTCTCATTGCATCCAGTTCATCAGTCACATGTTCAGGAGCGGGAAGTCACATTCATCCTTCCTCCGACAGTTTTTGATAACTTCCTCTGTTCCCTGATTGATTTCACTACTCCAGAAGCTGGGGGTGTTCCAGCCCAGGTTGTGACGCTGTCACTGAAGTCCATATGAATCGGTATTCCTTTATCTCTTGCAGAGGACTGACATGTCAGAACAGCTTCCATTTCACCCACTGGATTAGTAGGTTTCTCGACTGTGTTCCCAGTTCTTTGAGCTATATGTGTTATAGTTCGTTTCGCACCCACAGGCAATTGTACAGTATGTCATGTGACTGGAGCCAGATAACCCAAATAACAACTGCCGGACCAATTCCCAGGTAACCATTGCTATGCTTATTTCCCACAAACAACATAACTATATTCTACTTTATTACTGATGCGGTTACCTCTGCATGTTACAAATTCCTGTCTCTAACAGAGGACTGTTTATACAATTCAGGATGTTTCTGCACATCCTTCAACATTGTTCTCATGATGTTTCAATACAAATTAGGAATGGTGCTACAAGTAGTACTGTGATCTTTGGCTGTTATATGACATTCGTAAGACACAGTTATGTTACAAATACTCCCACCAACTGAAACTGTACCATGTTTATGATAACATACAATTCCTTTTTGTGTAACAGGTAAGTACATTGCCACGTTGTCCTGTGATCTCACAGAACCTGTATCAAAGTGTAGATATTCACAAGTCTCAATCTATCCCCAAGGGGACAACATGCATCGGAAGTCCTCCATATGATGTAGGTATGGCAGTACAAACACAGCAATTTAAAGTGTTCCTAGTCTCTATATGCACACACATCATGCCTAGGTATCTGTTGAAGTGTGGAAGACACTCTGTGGCCAGTTCATCATGTATCAGTATTTGTATCCGTGTAGTTATATGCAGGTAAGGTCCCGGAAATTGTAACGTAAACACAAACATGGTTAATAGGTGTATAATCATTAGGACAGCAAACATAAATGTCTTTGGGGTTGCTTTGTATTGTTATACAGTCTTCGCCGGGTGATTCGGGCTCTTTGGTATATCAGCTACAAGACGTCAATCAGACTTGATATCCTTTACCAGTTTGAGAAATGTGAGGTGGACCCAGGACGACCTCTCTGCAAACTTTACTGCGGTAGGCGTTGCCAACAGTACCCGGTACAAACATTCGCACTGTCCACTTGGCAATAATGTTCTTTGGATAACAGTGACATACACACAGGATACTGGTGTCAGCTATGCTTCCGTCTTCGTTTGCTCTTATCTGTAACAGACTTTAACTGAGGAACAGTGTTACTAGTTAACAATCCTCTCATGTCACCTACTACTGAGTCATCGACCGGTACTACTGTATTATGATCTTCTCTGTGTACGTATGATGCTTAGCCATTTGTAGTGTTCTATTCCCTTCGGTACACTACCTCAGTCCACCGATGTGCATGACGGATACCCAATTGTCGCTGTTTTGTCGCCTGCACATCTTAGGGCTGCCACCTTTTCCAATGCACAATGTGGGACATTAGTGTTCGGAACGTGTAATTTGCCTGGAAAATGCATACCCACGGCCAGTACATAGGACAGGTATTCACGTTTTGCCAGGAGAGCGACCAATTGTTGTAGCATTTCAGTTGCTTATTCTGTTTATTATTATATTTTGCTGTTCCACATACAAATTTACTGTTTTATGCTACCATCTTGATATATATCTGGGAAATGTTTGTCCTGAGATATCAGGACATTTGACATTTGTTCGGTTTATTTACAGGACACGGCTGGCCAGAGGGCATATCCCTCTCAGGGTGGAACAGGTGTTTACCTTGGAACATATGCATCAAATTTTCAGGGATTACAATGTTTCAGTAACGATATGTTGCCTAATATACCATCAATGTCATATTTATTACCCCATTTTGCTCGTAACTCACATTATGTGCTCTCTGCGATTGCATATTCTTCACGTCACCCGTCAAACGCGGATCACATGATCTGTTGCTTCAATAATCTCCCATATCCTCTACACGACTGCTACGCACTTCTGTCATAACACGTGTGTCTCCTTCCCTGTATCCACTGTAGTGTCTACAATCACTATTTACTCTGCTGTGTGTTCCCCTGACCTATGTTCAGATTTAACAGTATGTGGGTAGGTCTTCGACCCGATATCATTACTGTTAACAGAAACACAATGTAGTCTGGTCCCTGATCTACAATAGACACAAAAAGGCAGACACTCCTTACCTGGGCCTCCTGTTTAAGGCTGCACGTTTTCTTCTTGGGATCCAGTTTTCCGCTTTTCAGCCACAGATCAGACAGTAAACAGCCTCTTTACACACAACAATTCAGTCGGAGGTCTTTTCATTCAAGAAGAACCATTTATGCATATTCTCCAGCGTACATGTCTAACCAGCCATGCACTCTGACCTGTAGCTTACCAAGGGAATTCCGGATTACAAGGATCACAATGTGAAATAAGTTGTTACAACCAGACTGTAGTTATCAGTAGGCTTTTCTAAGTGACAGCCGATAACACAGGAGGCTCGGGTTCGAACGTTTTAGTAGTGTACACAGGCAGGCTAAATAATATACAGTCCAAGTATGAGAGTTTTGTCTGACTCTATACAGTAAGCAGTTTCTTTATATAGTGTTTACAATCAGCTTTTGCCCACCTTACTGACGTGGTCGGTCACAGGGCATTTCCATCACTATGGTCCGCAATTGTCTATACATACGTGGGTGCTGGGGTCGTGCTTTTAAATTGTTTTCCCATGGGAATAACACAGCCTTGCAAGGCACCTTGTACATTACAGTATCCTTAGCTGATTGTAGCTGTTTCAAGGACCCTAGACTGTTACGATACAGTGGACAGTTAATTTCTTAATACGTTGCTTTGTCTCTCTGGTAAGGAGTTGTACTGCTATCTTCGATTGAGCTCACAAGGCCATCCTCCTCTGGGGAAGGAGTGCTGTTATGCATGTACATACATTTATTGTTCTGTAACCCAGCAAATAATTAATGATGACAGACATGAGCCTGCTGTACTGCTTACTGCCAGGTTCAGAATTCCATCACAGTACAGCTTAGCTTCACCAATTACATGCAGGCTTAGTTCTACTGCCATATTGTACGGTACAATTCAATACATTATATAGTATTTGAGTGTAAACTGGAACTTCATATGTGTTTCTATATATTTTACGAACAACATCCATCCGGCCATATGCATGTTGTTCCATCCTTTACCTTGACCGTGTGTATTTGTCCGTCCAGCTACGCTAATCTCCACATGTGATGTCCCAGTTTCCCCTTCTTTGCCTGTAGCACCCTGTTAGGACGTCCTGTGTGGTAGGCACCTGTTCCGCTATATGTGATCGACTTCACTGCAAAGATAATCATCGATGCGGTGGTCCAACGACCCGACTTGTCCACATGTGTACAGTTATGTGCACCGTGTCGTATACATGGGTGTGACTGACATGTACAATGAGGCTATTGTGTAGTACATCCGAATGCATGGGTTCTGCTTCTGGATATTACACTTCATCATACACCATCCAGTGTATGCAACAGAGACGTTGCTGGGTCTGGGATATGTTGCTATGCACATGTTTGCCTGTGTTTGAGGTATCTTGCTTCCTTACTGTTGTTATGTCAGCACAGCTACCCGGCTATGTACTGTCACTACTGCTTGTGACCATTATGGTTGGCACCTTTTCCAATGCCCATAGTGGGGCATGTTATGTGGACACTTCGGAATTTGCAGGACTACACATACCCAGGGCTAGTGCAGTTGACAGAACTTCACTTGTTTGCCATACTATGAGCTTATTCTGTAAGCGTTTGGGTTCCTTATTTATTTTCTTATGCCATGTCTGTGTTCCATATCGTAATGTATATGTTTTATGCTACTATTTACATGTATATTGCGGGATTTGCGTGGCAGGGGATCGGAGGTCATTTTCCATTTTACGATTGTTGCAGGGACACGACTGTCCAATCAGGGACTGTCCATGGCACATTGGGACAGCAGGTAACCCTGGTGACCATGCCCATGTCGCTACTGGGGTTTCCACCTTTTCCATTTTCCGATCTGGGATATTTCCGGGACTCACATCTGACTTTACAGGCCGACACATACAAACGGTCACTATATAGCATAGAAATTCACTTGTTTGCCTAAATAATATGCTTATTATTGTGGCAATTTCCTTGCTTATTCTGTTTATTGTGTCATTTAGGTATTTCTGTTACAGAAATAACCAATTCATGCTACCATTACATTAAATACGGGATATCATTGTGTCCTACAATCGTAGCACATCAGCCATTTCTAATACGTTTTTTTGGGACACAACTGTCCATGGAGAGACTGCCCCAACCAAAGTGGGACAGGTGGTGACCTTAGTCGCTGCTCCTATGTCGGTGCGGCGCTGACATCGGCTGTACACCTTCTCTGAGTGTAAACACTGACAGTGCATTGCGGGACGAACGCGGTCTTATGCGTATCCTTTGCTCCTTGGACGGGTACACTTATGCCTTCGTGGCTTCTATTTGCTTCTCCGTTAATTTGGGACGGGGACTATGTTGCATACTGTACGTGCGTTTCATTCTGCACAGGACCTGGCTGCTGCCATTACTATTGTGGGCGGACCGTGGCTGTCAGCACATTAGGTTGCTCACCTCATGCCGGCTTAGACACGCCTCCAGACGCATCCTACCTGAGCTCGCTCACGTACACTACGCACGTGTCTGTGATTCCGGTGCACTCTCATTAATATGTATATGGCGCTACTGCGCCGGATATTCCATGCACCGCCGGCGCAGGCCTTACGCCGGCCTTGCGCCGAGCTTCATGAATCCCGGGGTATATGTATTTACATATAATAACTTTAAAAAGCTATTCAAAACATTTAAAACCATTAATAATAGTAATGAATAATATAATGTACATACAAGCTTTATATCAAATTTGTCATTTGTAAATAATTTAAAACATTTTATAACAATTGCAGGAAAGGTTTTATAGTAATAAAATCATTAATTCCAGGCTCTCTAGTAGCATCTGTCAAAATTTGCCATACACTCTCTCTTTTCCCTAGGAGTGCTTTATAATTACCTCCACAGGGTGATATATTTATTTGATCAGTTATGGCAAATTTAAATACATGTGTATCCCCACATTTATTAATATGTTAATACAGTGCATTATTCATATCTTTGACCCTAATTTTGTATAAATGGTCATATATTCGCTTCCTAAATTGCCTTTCAGTCTTTCCTATATAAAATGCGGTGCATAACATACACTTTGCCATATAAATAATATTTTTACTATTGCAATTACCTGCTTTAAATTTGACATATGTCTTATTAACATCATTCAATCTATATCCTTCCATTTCACATATAGCATAACATTGTTTGCAAAACCCACATTTTTTAGTAGTAGTTCTACTTGTGTTGTATGTCTCTGTATAATTCACCATTTTTTCTAACTGTCTCTTTATATTCGTACCCATTTTGTTGACGAAACTAAGACTTTCTCCTACTACTTTTTAACATCTTCGTCAGCTACTAATATATTCCAGAGTTTTTTAATAATATTTCTTATATAATTCACATAAGGTGAGTATGTTAAAACACACAATCTATTATAGGTCATTTCCTCAGGCTGTTCTGTTCAAAATTTTATATTTGTCATTTCTGTCCCCAAAAGGGGGTGGGTATTTTTTACCCCATTCGCTGATGACATACGCTGTAGCATCATTCAGCATAGACAGTGGATACCCCCTATTAACAAACATAGATCTAATAAATCTAATTTCTTTTTCCATTACCTCAAAATTGGATGACATACTGGCTGTCCTTATACACTGTCCTTTAAATATATTTTTTAACATTTGCCTAGGATGATTACTCGTATATTCCTGATACCCATTAGAAAAGGTATCTTTCCTATAAATTTCTGATTGAAAACCTTCATTGGTGTGACTGATATTTATTTTATTTAACAATTTGTTGACCGGGAAAGTCCGACTAGGTTCCACAGAGTCTGTCTTCAGTGGAGGCCTGGGGAGAAATGCTCCAGATGCATGCCTTTGGAATGTGGGAGGAAACCGGATTACCCAGAGGAAACCCACACGAACACAGGGAGAACATGCAAACTCCACACAGAAGGTACCCCAGCCAAGAATCGAACCAGAGAACCTCTTGCTGTGAGGTGACAACATTAACCGCTGCACCACTGTACCGCCCAAATATATGTGTCCAAATAAGCAATGCCCTCACTACTAACATTATGTGTAAATTTTAAGAAATCACTAGTATTGTTTATATATTCAAAAAACTGAGTAATAATATCTACTGGCCCATTCCATAACACAAACATATCATCCAGGAATCTGGAATAGTAAGATATGTATTGATAATATTCACTACTGAATAAGTGTTTCATCTCCCATTCGAGCATGACCAGGTTGGCAAAAATAGGGGCACAAGATGCCCCATAGCCACACCCCTTGTTTGTCTAAAGTGTTCCCCCCTCAAAATATATGTAGTTATGATCTAAAACCAAACTCATCATATCTGTGATCAAATTAATACGATCCCAACTCATATTGGAATATTTTCTCAAAGTGGTACTAAAATCTTCCAGTCCTTGTTGTTTGGGGATACAAGAAAATAAATCAATCACATCTATAGTGATGTAAATTAGATCGCTTTTCCAAATATTAGGAGTAAGATGAGCCAAAAACATCCATGAATCCTTTATCATTTGCAGTGTATTGGCATATATGGGCTTAACCCATCTATCTGTAACTACCCCTATTTGGAAAGTCTTAATTTTACTCCCTGAATTTATTGGACGAAAAGGGGGGTTCAATATGTTCTTATGCACTTTGGGGATACCTACTATCATGGCCAATATGGGATATTCTACCTTTAAATAATTATATAATTCAATACTAATCCTATTGTCTAGTAGGTATTCCTCCAACCCTAAATATATCTTCCTATATCCAATATTTATTTCATTAATAGATATCGTTTCATAATTTCCAGATTCTAGCAATATTTTGTCTACTTCATTGATATAATCTATAGTGTTATATAAAACTATTCATCCTCCTTTATCCAGTTTCATTACTTGGATATCCTTATTCTTAATCAATTTTTCTAAACAATTCCTTTCATCTGCATTCAAATTGTCCTTTATTTTCTGTTTTTTATTCTATCTATTAAACTTGTATACATCTTAACATACAATTTTTTTCAAAACTAGTCACCTTGTTATGGGCCGGTGGTATGAACATACTTCTCTTTTTAAACATATTATAATTTCCTGATATTATATTGTTGTTATTATGTTTAAATAATACAGCCAAATTCAGTCTTCGACAATAAAACTTGATCTCTGTAATAGTGTCTACTAAATTAATATTTTCTGTGGGTATATATTTCATTCCTTAATTGAACAGAGAACAATGTTCTTCCTTAATGTCAACAGTAGTATAATTATAAACCTTTAAGTCATTAAAACTATTTATAATCTTCTCTGTTTCATCACCTTCATTATTCATTGTGAAATGTAAATTTTGATTTCTTTTATCTAATAATATTAACTTACTTTCTTTCAATAAATCATTTTCTATTAATTCAACTTCCGTGTCTAATATCTCTCGTGTCTGTTATACTGACTGTAATTCTTTTTTGGAGCTGAAAAATGTCTGCCCCCTTGAAAATTCATCCACTTGTCCCTATCTATTTCTTCACCCCATTTTGTCATATTTCTATTATCACCCTTGTGCTCTCGCTTCCAAATGTAAGCCCTATTTTCTTTGTATTGTTCAATGTCACACTCAATTTTTCTACTTTTTCTGTCAAATACCTACTAGACAAAAGGATTACTATTGAATTATATAATTATTTAAAGGTAGAATATCCCATATTGGCCATGATAGTAGGTATCCCCAAAGTGCATAAAAACATATTGAACCCCCCTTTTCGTCCAATAATTTCAGGGAGTAAATCCAAGACTTTCCAAATAGGGGTAGTTATAGATAGATGGGTTAAGCCCATATATGCCAACACACCACACATGATAAAGGATTCATGGATGTTTTTGGCTCATCTTACTCCTGATATTTGGAAAAGAGATCTATTTTACATCACTATAGATGTGATTGATTTATTTTCTTGTATCCCCAAACAACAAGGACTGGAAGATTTTAGTACCACTTTGAGAAAATATTCCAATATGAGTTGGAATTGTATAAATTTGATCACAGATATGATGAGTTTGGTTTTAGATCATAACTACATATATTTTGTGGGGGAACACTTTAGACAAACAAGGGGTGTGGCTATGGGGGCATCTTGTGCCCCTATTTTTGCCAACCTGGTCATGCTCGAATGGGAGACGAAACACTTATTCAGTAGTGAATATTATCAATACATATCTTACTATTCCAGATTCCTGGATGATATGTATGTGTTATGGAATGGGCCAGTAGATATTATTACTCCGTTTATTGAATATATAAACAATACTAGTGATTTCTTACAATTTACACATAATGTTAGTAGTGAGGGCATTGCTTATTTGGGCACATATATCAGTCACACCAATGAAGGTTTTCAATCAGAAATTTATAGGAAAGATACCTTTTCTAATGGGTATCAGGAATATACTAGTAATCATCCTAGGCAAATGTTAAAAAAATATATTTAAAGGACAGTGTATAAGGGCAGCCCATAAGTCATCCAATTTTGAGGTGATGGAAAAAGAAATTAGATTTATTAGATCTATGTTTGTTAATAGGGGGTATCCACTGTCTGTGCTAAATGACATTACAGCTTATGTCATCAGTGAATGGGGTAAAAAATTCCCACCCCTTTTGGGGACAGAAATGATGAATATAAAATTTCGAACAGAACAGCCTGAGGAAATGACCTATAATAGAGTGTGTGTTTTAACATACTCACCTTATGTGAATTATATAAGAAATATTATTAGAAAACACTGGAATATATTAGTAGTTGACGAAGATGTTAAAAAAGTAATAGGAGAAAGTCCTAGTTTCGTCAACAAAATGGGTGCAAATATAAAGAGACAGAAAAAATGGTGAATTATACAGAGACATACAACACAAGTAGAACTACTACTAAAAATGTGGGTTTTGCAAACAATGTTATGCTATATGTGAAATGGAAGGATGTAGATTGAATGATGTTAATAAGACATATGTCAAATTTAGAGCAGGTAATTGCAATAGTAAAAATATTATTTATATGTCAAAGTGTATGTTATGCACTGCATTTTATATATGAAAGTCCGAAAGGCAATTTAGGAAGCGAATATATGACCATTTATACAAAATTAGGGTCAAAGATATGAATAATGCACTGTATCGACATATTAATAAATGTGGGGATACACATGTATTTAAATTTGCCATAATTGATCAAATAAATATATCACCCTGTGGAGGTAATTATAAAGCACTCCTAGGGAAAAGAGAGAGTGTATGGCAAATTTTGACAGATGCTACTAGAGAGTCTAGAATTAATGATTTTATTACTATAAAACCTTTCTTGCAATTGTTATAAAATGTTTTAAATTATTTACAAATGCCAAATTTGATATAAAGCTTGTATGTACATTATATTATTCATTACTATTATTAATGGTTTTAAATGTTTTTCATAGGTTTTTAAAGTTATTATATGTAAATACATATTATAAAAATTATATTAAATAGTATTAGATAGAATTATAGTTTGTTAGGTTGGTTGGAATGTTTAGAATACAATGTTTATGAGTTGTTTAGGTGATGTTATATAATTTAGCACATTTAGTTACACTAGTACTTTAATTCTGAGTTGATGTTTGCTTTGGCGCTAAAACGTTTTTAAAAATGAAGTACATCCAATGAATGAATTGTTCTGAAGAAGTCTGCCTGTACAGATGAAAGCGCTTAACTAGATGTATTGAAAGTTTTTTTGCTTGCAGTGTTTACCATTGAATACTTTGTCTTCCTGGTTCGAGTCGTGTTCACCCCTGCATTATTTAACATTATATAGACGGTTGGTTGCCATCTAGCAGGTCGTATTGAAGGTGTTGTTCTTGTTTTCGTTTTTTTTTTTTTTTTTTTTTTTTTTTACATTTTGAAAGCTCACACCCATTTTTTCAGAAGCGGTCCATAGTAAAGGGGCAGTTGCTGAGGGCTGCCCGTATGACTACCTTGGACCATGAAGTTCAGATTGAATGTGACACCCTTATGGGAATGTTTGTTACACGAGGGTATCCTTCTGATTTAATTGAGGACCTAATAGAAGAGGTCACTAATAAATGGAATTTAGGTTGGTTTAAGCCCATACTCAATAATGAGATGTTTTTTTATTAATGAACCATTAGAAAGTTCTGGGCAAAATAACAGTACCTTGATTGAAACTGGTGTAACCAGTTTTTCTTTAACTTTTAGTACAGCCTTCTCCCTTGATGCCTGTGAAGTAAGATCTGTTTTATGTAAAAATTAGGCTTTTTTAATTGATGATGCAGTCTTAGGAATAAGGTACCAGAAATCCCTAAAATTGTTTATAAACAGGGAGTTAACCTTAAGAATTTGGTTGAGAGAAGTTATTTACCATCTTCCAGACCAGGGGGGATGTTTAAATGTGGTAGTTGTAACCATTGTAAGCATATAAAGCTTACAAATAAGTTTGACATTAATTTTTTAAATTATTTTATAAAAGAAAGATTTAATTGTAACAGCACTGGGGTTGTATAACTAGGTGAATGTCAGCGTTGTCCCCACTTTTATATTAGTAAGACTGAACATCATTTGAAACAGAGAATATATGAACACCAATATTGTATTTCAAAAAAAGATTGTACAAATGATCTAGCTAGACATATTAATGACTACAATGACCATTTCTTTTTATTTTTGGTCATTGAACAGGTTAAGGTTAACCCTAGGGGTGGCCCTTGGTCTTTGAAATTATAACAAAGGGAACTTTGGTGGCGACTGTTGACTAATGCCTATATGTTTCCTGGGCTAAATGAATTGAGCTCCTTGAAGTGCCTTCTTAAACTGAAGTCTTTTGAGAGATGTTGAAACATTGATTATTTGTATACACACACAAACATATATATATATATATATATATATATATATATATATATTTATTCATTTTTATTTTTATATAGATATATTTAATTTTATAATTCTGAATTTATATATTTGATAGGGATTTTATATAGATTTTTTTTTTATATTGTATATATTGTATGTATTGTATATCATTTATGGTAAGGGGTGAGTTGTTGCTTTAACATATGATTAAGTAGTGATGATGTCATTAAATGTTGGTTTTTAAACCCTTTATTAATTTGAATGGGTTGTCTGATGAAGGTTGCACATTGTGCATCCGAAAGCACTTACATTTACTTGGATTCATTAATAAACTGATTTGTTACTTACTTGCCTTTTGTTTTAGTTTTTCTATATTATGGGCCATGTGTACAGAATATTGGTTTAGATTTGATAGTTTTTAGTGCTATAACATCCTGTTTTATAGCATGTGTGACATATTTTTCATAACCTCTTTCTATAAAATTATTTTTCTAAATAACTTAACTGTTTTAACATCTTAATGTCATCTGTATTCAGCATTGCCACCCTTTACATTTGGTTCTTAACAATGTTGTTGTATATGAAGAAGGATGGGTACATGCTTGTTCAATGTAAGAACATATTACATTTAGTTTCCTTCTGATAGTGTTGTCCCAATTATACCTTCTGTATTCAAAGTGAGTTCATTGTGGAGAAAATTAATTTCATTTTTTGATATCTCACTTTTGAATTTTAGAAGGTTAGTAGTATTAGATATGCATTCCAAAAAAGAATTGAATTCAGTTATATTGCTATCTCATATTAGGAACAAATCATCCACAAAGCACTTGTAAAAAATTACATTGTTCTTAAATGGACCCTCAGTTAAAACATATTTCCTTTCCCAGTAGTACATTACCACATTAGCATAAGTATTTGTCACCAGTGTGCCCATGGCAACAGCAGTGTTCTGATTGTAAATTTGTTTTTGAAACAAAAATGCATTATTATTTAGTACTAACTGAAGTAGATCGCATATAATAGTAATCTTGCTTAGAGAGTAATGAAAAAAATTGTTGAGATATTCACTAATAAGAATGCCTATTTGATTCTGTATTACTGTGAACAATGACTCAACATCCACTGTAACAAAGTAGCATTCAGTTAAGTTCTTGTCTCTCGACCACACTCTGCTAGTTAGCTGAAAAAAATCCATTCTGTCTTTAATAATTGTGTTGATGTCATACAATTGCTGTTTAACTATACTTCATGTAACTAATCCTGTAGCAATAGGTGTTTAGTGTCAGACTGGAGTGCAGATGATTCTGGGTTCTAGTACAGAGTATGTAAGCTTTTCTTATATTGTTGTGACATTACAGCCTATAAAAATAAAGTGCTACATAGAGAAGTATTGCCCCAGCATTCTTGTGGCAAGAGCTGTAAGGTTAGGACTACTGGGTTTGAATACTGCATTTTCAATACATTTTACACTTGTTCCACAGCAAATTATATTTACTTCCACTTTTAATACCTGACTTAGTTTTGCTGATATGACAAAATGTTGATGAATGTATAGTTCTGCTCTCCCAGTTGAATAACAGATTTGCACAAGTTGCTGGATATGAAATACGTTTGGAATTGCATTGCTTGAGATTGTGCACTGTCTACGGTTTGATACATTTGAAAAAGCTGTGCTCTGCTTACCATCATGGAAACAAATGCACTTCTTTTACCATGTTTGTGTGATAGTAAGTAGAGCACAGCTTTTTCAAATCTATCAAACAGTAGGCAGTGTGCACTCTCAAGCAATGCAATTCCAAACATATTTCATATCCAGCCAGTGCGCACTATCTGTAAGTGCAATTGACAGTAAGACATGCTATTTCAAGTGGAAATGGTGGGAAATGCACATTATACAATGAACGTGATCTTGTGTAGACATGACTGGTGTCATTGGACAGGGTGTTTGCTTCTGGGCACAATGCTGGGCTGTTCAGAAGTCCAAGGTCCTGCCTCCTGCAGGGAAACTATGCAGGCTCTCAGTACAAATCTGAAGCCTGGTCTAGTTTAGCAAGATCTCTGTCCAATGCAACTGGCATCCAACACACTGGGAAACAATGTTGTAACCATGTTGATGACCTCCAAAAGAGGAAATGGCATATCCTTGATCATTGGATCAGGGACTGTCAGGCAGGGAAAACCCCACAGATGTATAAGTATTCACTGCATTTAGTAATAGTGAATATTAAAGTTGAATATGGTAAAAACAGGCGAGGATGAGAGAAGGTCATGGTATGTAAGCATAATTATATAAAGTACTGTTATTTCAGCCTTAACAGTTAAAGACGGATTATTTGTTTTATCATACAGTGGTCCTAAATTGAGAATGCATATCTGAACCATAAAAACAAGTATGCATGCATTACTCTGTAGCATAGCTCTCAACTGTCTATACTTTTGCTGAATATCGATTTATGACTCACTGTTTTGGTCTGATCATAATTAGATTTATGGTTGTCTGGCAAATAATTGATATTGCAGTCAGTAAATAATGAGTGTCCAAATGTATTTTAACATAAGTCCTATGAAACTTTCCACGTGTGTAAGAGCAATATTTAAAATATGTTCCTATTTATGAGTCATTGTACTCCATTTATTTTATGATCAGTGCAGATATCCTGCTCTAAAAGAATGAGAGGTATGGTCTGTACCACAAAGTAATAGTTGCACCTTCTCAAATAAAAGTGAACATGAATCTGTGAAGTGTGAAAGGAAAGCCTGCTTGCATTATGCTGTATTCCAAATGAAAAGTAAAGTATGACAGCAGTCAATGGTTATGGGTTCAAATACCACCCTTCCCAAATACAAAATTCAATTGTTTACAATACTGCTTTAGGATTTCATCAATAAAAATTCAGTACTATTATGTCTCTATCATGATAGCATTTTAAGTTCAAACCTCTATACCTGTGACTTGAATGGACTGCCGTCAAGTGTAATCACTTTACATGGAACATGCATATGTGCACTATGTGCACCCATGAATGATTGCTGGATGCGATATGATCTGTGCCATAGTGTGTATATGTTAGGAACAGGGTAGTATTTAAAGTAGTAAAGGAATTTATTAGCAGTCGGTAGTGTTAAAAGTAAAATGTAATTGAACAGAGTAAATTAATTGTAGAAAGCTTTGTATATTACCTGTGAAGTTACTAATGATCTCCTTTTTTTCTCGCACCCCACCTCTTCTCTTCATTTGTTTTTTTATCGATTTCTTATTTGTTCTTATTATTTTTATTTGTATTATTATTATTATTATTATTATATTATGTATATAATTAATAATGATTATTATTACATTTTATTATTTCTTATGTTTTTATTATGTATAATTTTATATTGCTTTGTTGTTAAATACTTTTTCATTTATTATTTATTATTGTATTTGTAATTATATTATTTAATATTTTTATAATAATTTATTCTATTAATGTTTGTTATTTTAATTTGTTTCCTTTTTTTGGAGTTATGTTTTATTTCATTATTGTATTTTAATTTTATTTATGTTATTAGTACTACACAGCAGGGTAGGCTAGTTCCCTGTGATCTGCCTACACTCGCTCTACCCGCTGAAGCACCAAGGCCCAGTACTTCTTGGCTGCAGTCTGGCACCCCCCCTGATGCCCCTGCTCAACCTGAACCCCCAGGTAGTTCTGCCCCAGAAGCTAGGCCTGTGGTCCCCTCTTGGAACAGAGGTAGAGGGGGTGCATTCATCACCTGAGCAGAGTTGCTAGGTCTGGTGCATAGGCTTTTGCACCAGATTTTGGGCTCATGCCTATGCCAGATGGAGAGCCTGCTTTCCATCCAGGTATGGCATACTGGCAATAAGGACATAAGTGGTGCAGTCATGAAACAGTGCTGACAGTCCATTGGGTGAGGACTGGAGTCACATTGTTACCATGTCTGATGTCCATTAGACCTTGATCTCCCCACCCTCACCCCAAGCATGGTGTTCATCCTCCTCTTGTGTCCTTCACTAACCCTGTCTCTTGTCTTTTATGTTTTGTCTGTCTGCAAATGCTTCCTCACCTTCCCAACCTGCTTGCTGTAGACATGCCTATATCCCTTTCTCAACATTCCACTCTCTCCTTAAAAAAAATGATTTCCTTAAAAAAAAAAAATGTCCCATAAATAGCTCTCCATTTCACACATGTATCTACTTAACACACTTAATTTGGTCCAGTTGGCATCAGAATGCAATCATGTTGTTGTCACCCCTCTCACTGCTCTATCTACATCATTTCTCTTCTTTAAAGAATCTGTACATGATGGTGCACAGTGTGCAGCACCACTAAGCAATGGTAAGCAGCAGTACATGTACATAAAAGTATTATAAACACTTGTGGAATTATGGCGACAGTCCATTTTGAACCCAGTACCATCTACCTTCATCACCAGTGCATTAAAATGTCTGGCCACAAAGTCAGTTAATTAGCAGATGTATTTTAGACAATCAATACTAAATGTCAGATCATGCATCATTGTGCAAACATTCTTTAAAGAAAAGAAATGGGTGAGATACGAAAGTGTGAAATAGGGAGCAAGCAGGGGCAAAACAGGGGGAAAACAATTTGAAAGGAAGGCAGTAATGTGCAAGAAGGGTGTAGGTAAAAACTATAGCTATCCATTTCTTCAACAATAACAAATGAGCACATGTACACAGTCTTAGCTGAATTTGGACTGTCACCTCTGGAGAGAGAGGTGACAACAACACAACTGTTTTTTTAAGACTATTTGGACCAAATTAAGTGTGTCAAGCAGACACATGTGCAAAATGGAAAGCTATGTAAGGGACAAACATTTTTTTTGAAACAAATGCCACTTTTTTTAAGGAGAGAGTGGAATGTTGGGAAGAGACATAGGCATATCTGGAGCAGTCAGGTTGGGAAGGTAAGGAAGCATTTTCAAACAGGTAAGACATACAAGAGGGGGATAAACATCATAGCTGGGGTGTGGGTGGGGAGATTACAAACTTATAGATGTCAAGTTTAGTTGCCTCTCTTCTAGGGTAACACTACCTGAGGGTCCAGGTAGGGCAGGGGCAGCAGCGGTGTGCTACCAGGCTGCAGCTTTGGTGCTGCAGCCAGTGGAGCGTGTATTGATGAATCACATGGAACTGACCTACCCTGCTGCGCTGTAGTAATAACATAAATAAAATTAAAATTCAATAATGAAATAAAACATAACGCAAAAAGTGGAAATAATAAAATTAAATAAATTATACAATAATATAATAAATTATTATAAAATAATAAACAATATAATTACAAACACAATTATAATAAAAAATTAATACAATATAAAATTATGCATAATAAACAAATAAATATGATTATATAAATAAAATAATAATAATAATAATAATAATAATAATAATAATAATAATACAAAATAAGAAAGCCATAAGAATGAAGAGGAAAAAACTATCATTAGTAACTTTACAAATAATATACAAAGCTTTCTACATATAATTTACTATATTCTATTACATTTTAGCCATAAAGATGTTATCCCACAGTTTTGAATGGAGCCAGAGATGCAGTGTCTGTGCTTGGGAATAGCTGGCAGCTCTTGTGGGAAGAGTGGAATGGTTTCACTGTTTAATGACTTTCAGCAGCTGAAGCTAATCTGAGCAAAGTTCTTTCTGTGTGCATGGTCACACACAGGTGCTAAAACCCTGGCAGTTTCACAGTGATGGGGGATAGTGCAGGAAATAGAGTCAGATGACCAGATGTGTGTTATGTCATTCTGTAAGCCAGAAATAATATTTAGATATTAGTAGGAGATTGCAGTCAGCATTCTGTATTCTATCCTGGATCTGACAACAAGGACCACTCACCCATCTTTCCTTGTTTTATTCAGTAAGTAGGGCAGTAATTATTTTAGTCAACCAGGATTCGATAGTGAGACAAGTAAATGCTGTATTTCTATAACTGTGTGGAACTTTCCATCTGTGTTATTTTTAGTACGTTCTGTGACTAAAACTCTTGTGTTTACTGCAAATTGATATTTAGTATTTTCATGTTCTTTTATTTATTATTATTAAATATATTTAAACTTTTCATTGTGGCTGGTCATTTTTAGAAAATATTGAGGTTTTGAAAGTATTTGCACATATTTATTTGGTGATAACTCTGGCCACTCCTGAAAGTCTAGCTGTTTGGTCGACATTACCATTTGCATTTATATTAATTTCAGTCAGTATAATTGATACCCTTTTAAGAGCCTTTTAGTAACTGATAACTGACTGGTGGCAGTAAAACTATCTTATAGACTGGCAGAAAGCTGCATAGCTATTAAATCTGTACCAGCCTTCCCCAGGTATGTGTGTGTGTGTGTGTGTGTGTGTGTGTGTGTGTGTGTGTGTGTGTGTGTGTGTGTGTGTGTGTGTGTGCATATTACATTTCAAACAGTGTGTGTGTGTCAGCTACATGGAGCAGAGACACAAAGCATTGGTTTCACAGAGAGGGTGCTGGAGGAATTGGCTTGGACACTTGACTGAGGGCCTAACCCTATAGCTGTGCCAGTGGGGAGTCTTATTGGGGAGTCTTATTGGGGACCTGGAAGAGACAGATAGAGACACCCAGACCCTGGGCTGAGTGTGTGCTCTTTGTGCTCTTAAGGGAAATTGTGTTTGATGCAGAGAGGTCTGCATCTGGAAATAGTGTATCCATTTGTATTCCAAGTAAACTTCCCTTTCAGTGTCAGTGGTGAGGAATCAGGCTTCTTGATTACTGGTCCAGATTGGGAACATCACAGTATAGTTGGGAAGTGTGTTTTTTGAACTGACAACCCCTGTCTACTCTATAACATTGGAATGATGTTTTATCCTGCAGAATAATGCATGCATACTTTTCCTTTACAATTGACAAATGCATTCGCAATGTGATACAAGTATTTAACACAATAAGCTGTATTTACTCTTAATGCTACAATAACAGTCATTTTTGTATGCATACATACGACTTGCATCTCTCATCTGCGACAATCTTGCTTCAGAAGTTCACAGATTCAGCAATATATCAGCATCAGCTGTGAAAAAAGGAGAACACAACAGAATACCATTAAGAACACCAATTCTGAACAAATGGAGATGCTAACTATTACAAGTAGTGCCTGTAAGTGATACTTATACATCTGTGGAGTGCCACCAGTGCAACATTCCTCGATCCAGTGGTCAAGGGTATCCCTCTTCCTCATCCTACAGTCTCGTTAGTGATTCTTACACTGTTCACCAGTGCAGTGGATACTGGTAGCACTGGACAAATCCCAGGCCAAACTTTTTTTGAGCAATGGTAACCAATAAAGAGATGTTAACCAATACAGCTATTAATACATACATGTTTGATTTGTACATAAATGACATGATATTAGTGTTTTAGCCATCAGGAAAATAATTATGATATAAGGAATACTAGGTCAACTGCTATAATTGAGGGTGACTATAATGTGAAGTGGGACAGAATTAAAAATATAGATGCCTGCTATAATAGAACCCTGGACCATATCTATGGTAATCCTACACTTGCATCTGTTTCCAGAAGAAGAAGAATGAAAACAAATATGTCTCTGTTTCATTTCATTGCTGTCTAATGCAAGGCCACATTACTAAAATACAAGCTGCAGTCCTTGTATTTGAACCCAGGACCATGTGAACTTCAACCTGACACTCAACATCTACAACCACAGGAGCTACCTGACCATCTCCTAGATTAGTATTCATCCTGAGTTTCACACTGTTAAACACAATTCAATCTCACTTAGACAGTTTGCGCCAGGCACACTTACATTAATAGAATGCATTCCGCATTTATTTTTAGATGTCTGGGTCCTGTCTGCAACGTTGGTGGTCCAATCATGCAGCTTGTGCACTGCTGCTGTGCATGAAAACCAGCTGAGCATAGCTGAAGTCGTTTGTGCTAAGCACAAAAACTGCGCAAATGGTGGCCCAAAAATGTAAGAGAAAAAAACAAGTAATAACAGAAACAGAAATCAGTGTATGACATACACAGTAGAATATGTTACTACACGTAAATATCCCTACATAGGTCTACAATCCAGTTCCCCATTCAATGCTCATTCAGAACACAGGATGGGTGTCTTAACCCTGTTTTTCACACAAACACCTTTGTAGCAAGCAGCAGCATTCCACTCTCTTTTATGGACACAGACATACACACACTCACACATACACACACACACACACACACACACACACACACACACACACACACACACACACACACACACACACACACAGCAGACTGCAGTGAGAATATAACCCCTACCTATTTACGTACAGAGACTACAGAACACAGTACATAATGAACAGGCCAAGGCACAAGTCTGATTTTAACAGGACTGCAGATGTTCATATAGTAGATGACATCAGGAGGCCATACAGGAGAGTTTGGAGGCCTGCTTGAAATGGATGTTTGTGCAAGCACCAAATCACTGCAAAACCATGCCATTAGAAAAGTCAGTTTGGGGATGCAGACTTCCACTTTCCTTTATGGATGCACCAACAAACACACACACACACACACACACACACACACACACACACACACACACACACACTGAGTATAGAACCCCTATCTATGTACAGAGACTACAGAACACACTACTTAAGGCACATTCCATAGCCCAAGTCTGATTTATGTAAGACTGTAGATGAACGTATAGTAGATGACATCAGCAAGACATGTAGGGAACAATAGTGTGAGAGCCCTGTATATGTATATTACTCCTTAGTATCATCTGAGGCTAGTAGCCTAACAATGGTATACTGTTTAGAAGCCTAGCTGTGTAACAATGCAAGTCCCCTTATTGAGCATATTTGGCTGTTTGAGTTTGGCAGTGCAAACCTGTGAGCACCACAAAATGGCCCTGTCCATGAGAGAGCACACAGCATTATATATTATAGGTTCATAGGTTCATAGGTTCATACTAGGCTATCTGCCCTAGGGCATTTATAAGCCTAGCCAGAATGTGTTTGGCTTTCGCCACCCATTTTAAATTTATTTTGCTATGCCCTTTTTCGAGGTTAGTATACTGTACCTCTGTCTAACAGTGACACAGAAGTGATACCCGGGGTAAACCTACGATCTACCATCCACTCATCAAGATTCCTCTTGAAGAGAGTCAATGAGGGACTCTGCCTAACCTGGACTGGGATTTTATTCCAGAGTGAAGAGAGCCTCTGGGTTATGAATCTGTCCCTCCAGCATGTCCTATTTATTTCAGTGCTGAGGTTCAAGTCTATCGAGCGCATAGCTCGATGGGATTTGGATTTTCTGAGGTGCAGCATGTCCATTAATTCCGGGTTGGACATGGCTTTATACGTCAGGCACAGATCGCCTCTGAACAGGCGGTATGCCACTGAGTAGAGCTGGAGTTTCTTTAACCGGGCAGCATATGGCATCTGTTTGAGCCCTTTGATCCTCTTGGTGAGGTACTTTTGGGGTCTTTCCAGTTGCTGCAGGTGTCTGGTAAGGTCCCTCCCAAAAGGGGCATTGTACTCAATATCTTTATTTATGAGGTCCATGATGATCCTTTCCATAGCTTTGCAGACCAAGCTAGTCAGGCTTATGGGGCAATAGTTTCCAGGATCCGTTGAGGCACCACCTTTATGGAGAGGGACCACTGTTGCTGTACACCACTCTTTTGGCACATATCATGTAGTAAGGCTGAGATTGAACAGTAGTTTTATGTTTGGGTTTAGCTCTTCTTGGAATTCATGTAGGACACAGCCTGGGACACCGTCTGGTCCCATTGATGCTGTGTTTTTTGCTTTGGAGAGGGCGGCTCTTACCTGAGCATCTGAGATGTCAGGGGGGCAGCACTCTGCTGGGATAGATATTTGCCCTTTTGGTGGGGGGAGAAGTTTGCGCTGAACCTGTCAGCTAGGATGTTGGCAATGTCTGTGGGTTCGGTGTATTTTTTGTCATTTTGGACTAATTCTGAGCATATCTGGGAATTACCACCCAGGTTCCTAACATAACTAAAGAAAGCCTTGTAATTATCCTTAGTGTCCTGTGCAATTTTTCTCTCGAAGCTGGCCTAGACAATTTTATGAGTGCCCATAGTTTTTTGCTAATACTGATCAGTGATGCCTTCCCTTTTTGGGATTTTGCTCTATCATTTAGTAGCTTCCTCCTTCTATTGTATAGTTTGTTTATGGCTGGGGTCCACCAGACAGGACGTCTGCCTTTGGAGGATTGGGTCTTGGTTTTATTTGGGATCGCATGATCCATGCATTCCTGAAGGTGTTCATAGAATGCATTTATAAAGGATTCTGCGGTCTGGGCCATATTTTCCACAGGCCCGAGGGCTTTGAAGGATTCCACCTCGGTTTTGAGGAGTGTGAAATTTGCTTTAGAGAAGTTTTTCACTGTGGTTTCTGGGCAGGGGGTGGGGTCGGGATGTGACTATCCAGTGAGATTAATTTATGGTCTGATCTTACCAATGAGGGATACACTTCTGGTCTGGAGCATAGAGTCCCCATGTTGGTGGTGATCATGTCCAGTATGTTTTCCCCTCTTGTGGGAGTGGTAACAAGTTGTTCCATAGCATTTGAGTTTATAAATTCTAGGAACCTTTGGGCTAGGGTGTTGGAGCTAGAGTAATGCTCCCAGTCTATGTTTGGGTAGTTGAAGTCGCCCAATATAATGGTGTTTGGAGAGACCTTCATATTTTCCAGTGTTCTCAGGAAGGCTGAGTGGGGTTCCTGGGTTTGGGTGGCTGGTCTGTAGCAGGCTATAAACTGGAAGGCAGTTTTACCCACTGTTAGTTGCACATGGATAGTCTCTGATGCTTCGTGCTTTGCCACCAACCTGGAGGTGTGGGTATCTTTGATGAATATCGATACTCCCCCTCCTTTTGTGGTTCAGTCCAAGTTTTGGGGCCGAAAAGCATGGTATGAGGTATAACCTGGTAGTGCTGGGGTGCTCTCGGGAGCCCTGAACCAGGTTTCTGTTACTGCACAGATATCAATGTTCTCCATGCTAAGGAGAGTTTTGAGTGCGTGCATCTTGAGGTTTAGACTTCTGACGTTGAGTAGCATTACTCTTAGTTTCTTATCCCTTGTGATACCTATGGAGGTGGGTTTGTCTTTTGAGCCTTGCCTAAAAAAGGCACTATGGGGGTAGCAAGAGCCATTGCCAATATCCGAAAGCCCAGGGGTGACAGGTGCAAGCCATCCCTAGCGAAGCATCGTGGCTTGTCGAGCATATCATCCCAAGCTGACAGGCATTGGATCCCCTTTGAATGACACCAGTACTTAAGCCAATTGTTGAAATTGATAATCTTGTCTTCATATTGTGGCATCATTCTTGGTGAGGGTAAGATGCTACTCAAGGTCAGGGTCATACCGGCCTGGGCTACATGCTCAGAGAACTCTTCTAGGTCTCTTTTCATGTAGTCCAGGGAGGTACATCTCAGGTCATTCACACCAGCATGGACAATGACTGAGTCATATTTGTACTTGCCTTAGAGTGACCTGAGTGCTTGTGTTATGTGGCGGATCCTAGCGCCCGACAGGCTGCTCACCGTGACCCTCTCCTTGTTCAGCCTGGTGAGCGGGACGTCAGTGTGCCTGACGATAGAGTCACCTATTACAAGTGTATCAGGTGTGTTGTTTAGTCTTAAGGGCTTTGACTGTTCGGCACACTGGCTTTGTGAGATATGTGTTGCACATGTTTTGTTTTGGGGTAGCGGTTGCTTGGGTGTCTGCTTTGGAGGTCTCTGCTGCTTAGGCAGATCTTTATTTAGAACCTCCGAGTATGTTTTTGTGTGATTATGTGTTTGGTTTGCTGTTGTGGTAGGTCTATGTGAGACTGGAATTGTAGTGAGTGTGGTTTCCTTCTCCTCCTGACTGGTTATGCCAGTACTGAGTTGAGAGAGCTTAGCCTCCAGTTTGGCTATATGGTTGCATCTCTCACATGTGTTGGAATTTGTTGGGAGGAGGAGAGGGTTGTCTGTGTACATGAGGCAGTTGTAACATTGCCTGAAGATTCCCAGATTTACCAGCTGGACCGGAGAGGAGATTGACAACTGACCTTTGGACATGCTAGAATAATATTGGGAATTCCTTTATAATTGAAAACAAGGGCCAGTGGGGAGTGAGGGTGTAGTGCTTTTAATTTTTAGTGCTGACTTATATAATTGCTTTAGTGAGCAAGTGCCAGGTAACTTAAGTGCAATGTGTTACAGGTAACTTAAATGCAAAAACGACAAACAGTAACTTTCTTTCAAGTGAAACAAGGAAATAAGTACAGTAAGTAATGCAGATATCACTAGTGATCCACAGAAGCGCTGAGAAGCCGTGTATTAGGTGGAATTAGTGTTCCAGGGAAATAACAAGCAAACAAACAACAAGCATATAAACAAAGCTAGATTCAGCAGGCCTGGATCTAGTCTATGCTACAGCAAACAAGGTGTACCAATTTCAGTAAGATTATACTTTGTTTTGTGTTTGATATATCTGTTGTAAAACAAATACGTCTCTGTTTCATTTCATTGCTGTCTAATGCAAGGCCATATTACTAAAATACAAGCTGCAGTCCTTGTATTTGAACCCAGGACCATGTGAACTTCAACCTGACACTCAACATCTACAACCACAGGAGCTTCCTGACCATCTCCTAGATTAGTATTCATCCTGAGTTTCACACTGTTAAATACAATGCAATGTCACTTAGACGGTTTGCGCCATGCACACTTACATTAATAGAATGCATTCCGCATTTATTTTTAGATGTCTGGGTCCTGTCTGCAATGTGGGTGGTCCAATCATGTAGCTTGTGCACTGCTGCTGTGTGTGAAAACCAGTTGAGCATAGCTGAAGTCATTTGTGCTAAGCACAAAATTGCGCAAATGGTGGCCCAAAAATGTAAGAGAGAAAAAAAAGAAATAACAGAAACAGAAATCAGTGTATGACATCCACAGTAGAATATGTTACTACATGTAAATATCCCTACATAGGTCTACAATCCAGTTCCCCATTCAATGCTCATTCAGACCACAGGATGGGTGTCTTAACCGTGTTTTTCACACAAACACCTTTGTAGCAAGCAGCAGCATTCCACTCTCTTTTATGGACACAGACATACACACACTCACACATACACACACACACACACACACACACACACACACACACACACACACACACACACACGCAGTAGACTGCAGTGAGAATATAACCCCTACCTATTTGCATACAGAGACTACAGAACACAGTACATAATGCACAGGCCAAGGCACAAGTCTGATTTTAACAGGACTGCAGATGTTCATATAGTAGATGACATCAGGAGGCCATACAGGAAAGGTTGGAGGCCTGCTTGAAATGGATGTTTGTGCAAGCACCAAATCACTGCAAAACCATGCCATTAGAAAAGTCAGTTTGGGGATGCAGACTTCCACTTTCCTTTATGGATGCACCAACACACACACACACACACACACACACACACACACACACACACACACACACACACACACACACACACACACACACACACACACACAGTGAGTATAGAACCCCTATCTATGTACAGAGACTACAGAACACACTACTTAAGGCATGTGCCATAGCCCAAGTCTGATTTATGTAAGACTGTAGATGAACTTATAGTAGATGACATCAGCAAGACATGTAGGGAACAACAGTGTGAGAGCCCTGTATATGTATATTACTCCTTAGTATCATCTGAGGCTAGTAGCCTAACAGTAGTATACTGTTTAGAAGCCTAGCTGTGTAACAACGCAAGTCCCCTTATTGAGCATATTTGGCTGTTTGAATTTGGCAGTGCAAACCTGTGAGCACCACTAAATGGCCCTGTCCATGAGAGAGCACACAGCGTTATATATTATACTTTGTTTTGTGTTTGATATATCTGTTGTAAAATTAAGGAGACTCCTGGTTTGTACTGATTGTTGGTGTGGTTGGTGGTGAAGAAACAAATGGATGGATATTAAATTTATGTACATATAGTTATACTGGGACCTCAGTTTGCAAGGTTTCTGCATATAGTCTTAGGTCAGGCAAAGCATCTTGAAAATATAAAGCAATAAGTAAGACAGATATTTGTATGTAAAGTAATAGTTAGCCACAGCACAAATGCAATGCTTTTTGTACTAAGTGTACATGCATGTGTGTTTTCCTGTTTTACCTATTTGCATGTAGGTAAATAGTGCACAAACACAAGGCACATTGCTAATATCTCAGACTTCCTATCATGTAATATATAGTTTCTACTATAGCCCACTCCCATCATTACTTCAGGCCAGCAGGATTTCCAAATTATTAACATTAATAATTGAATGTTGGCAGTCTGACAAATCCTATCTAGTTTTTCCCTTTTCTCCAATCCTGTGCTTCACCCAACTGACTAAGCTTTATCAAAATGTTTTCTACATGCTGTGCACCATCCAAATCTGGAATTAAAACAAGACAAAGATGATAAAAGTATGGGACAGAGTCAAAGTCTGTAAAAGCATGCTACCTATTGATAATACACATCCAAAACTTCTATTTATACCAGGATTAGAACCCTCAACACCAATACTGCTTTATCAAACAGGATGGCTGCCTTAGTCCTTTTTGTCACAGAAGCACCTTGCCAGAACAGAACTGTGGTCATTCACCACACGACCAACTGCCTAAAATGCACACTGCTGTCAAACCATGTACTGTATATTGTACAAGTACTTCTCTGTATTATATCAGGACATAGAGCAGTTAGTAGTCATATAACATGTCATAATTATGGTTACAGTTATACAGCTCTCTGTCTTACATGTGTGTTTGTTGTTAATCCATCAGTTACCAAACACATACAATGTGTAAGCAATTCTATATTACTGTCTTTAAAATGTGAGAGGATATTAACTGTTACATAAAAATCATATACTGTGTTTTTGAGGGTAGCATAGCTGAGTCACTGTTATGGCAGGTAGAAGGGGACTCTCCTGTTTTGAGGGGTGGGGAACAAAGCACAATTACTGTTAGAGCACAAACAACTTTGAAGCCAGAAACTGCAATGTGTAGCTGCACTTTCTAACTTCTTTCTTGAATGATGTACCAGTATTCTGTTGAGGTAGGACTGTGTGAATGTTTCATGCCTGAGGCCTTCTAATTACAAATGGACACATATTAAAAAATAAAATGTGTCTGTAGTCACACCACTATTTTCTTGCTTACTGTACCAAGTTAACAGATACAAGGACATGCCATAATACTCTTCAAGAATACTGTCTAGGTTCAAGGCTTACCTTGCAAATGCACCAGTTGACACACATTTAGCTCAGGAATGATTCTGTCTGATGCAAGCAGTACACAGCCAATACATGGATAGGTACAGGTTGTGTGAGTTGCCTGGCATCAATTTTAATATATGTATGTGAGTAAGAGAAAAGTATTAGGCCTCCAGGTCTCTCAGTGGTCAGTGAATGTTCTATGTATTTTTAGCCAAAGCAATGGCATACTGAGCATGCCTACATCTGCCTACGGGGACAGTAGCTGGGGGATCCTCCTCCGAGTCCTCCTATGACTGTGGCTGTGGTGACCTAGGCATTGTGTGAGGGGATGTGTATCCATTTCCCTTGCTGATCCTGCTGTAGCTGTTCTTGTAGAATCAGACTGTGGAGCATAGCAGATACTGTGATTATTTGTGTACATGTGCATGGATTATACTGTAAGTCTCCACCAGATATGTCTAGGCACAGGAACATTGCCTTCAGAAGCCCAAACACATGCTCTATGATGTTTCTAGTTTTGACATGTGCCTCATTATGGCATTCTCCTGAGGGTGTGTGTGCACTTCTATGGGTGTCATCATCTACAGATCCAGGGCATAGCCAGCATCCCAGAGTAAATGGCCCTGTGGGATGTACACCCTAGCAAGCATCTGGTACAGCCATGATGTGTGCCAGATACTGGAGTCATGATAACTGCCAGGTATGGCAGCATACGCATTCAAGATAGTCCCTTGGTTATTGAACACAACTTAGAGACTGATGGAGTGCTATCCCTTCAGATTAATATAGATTCTACCCTGCTCACCAGGTGGTGCATTGATGTGCACATGAGAGCAATCTATGGCACCCGGTACTTCAAGGTAGTGAGATACATGATAGAAGTATTGCATATTTCTGGCCCTCTCCTCAGAAGAAGGGGAGAAATATATGTACCCACTGGCATGTATAAGCATAGCATCCAGCACTGGTGGAGTATCCAGGATGCTGATGCCTGTGACGCACCCATCATGTCCCCAGTTGGTCTTTGAAAAGTACCTGCAGCTAATATTCAAAGGGTTACACATATCTTAGTTTCCACTGGGCATGGGTTCCCTTTGGTTGGCTCTGGCTCTGAGTTGAGGCTGGCAGAGCTCACAGAGTTCTTGTAATGTGTCCCTATCTGCCCTGTAATGCTCTACAATTTCCAGCTCATGTAGCATCTGGAAGGTTACCCTAGGCCTGAACACTCTTCTCCTTCTCAGTCTAGGCCTAATGTCAGCAGCACCAGAAGCATTGGCTTCAGCCTCTAGCACATACAGATGTAGAATAGCTGCAGCATCCCCTAGTATTATGACAGTTAAAATTTCCAAGTCTCTACTCCAATGGTATTGAAGTATCGAGGGAAAATAAGAATGTAGGCTGCATGGATACTTTAATGATTTGCTGAATAGGTCCACTGTGTGGGATTGGATAAATAAGATACAGTTCACTTGCCTAGGCTGTAATTAACATGTTTTAAAAGACCTGATTGAGTGCCCAGTGGTGCGCTATGTGCAACATAAGCACAGCTTGGAGCATCGTCACATAAATAAGGTACGAATAAGAAAAAATGTATAACTTTCATCTCTGTTTTCCAGATAGCACGAAAACATGGAACATAAAATGTGCAAATAAGCTTGAACATCCTATACTTGAACCAAGGACCATCAACACTCTAAACCTACACATACAGCTGCTGCCAAAGGAATAGTTACATAATAAGCCTTTTATTGTTCCATTTCCTGCCAGTGAACTAAGCACACCAATGTGCAAACATGTTAAGAGGAAAAAAATGGAAGCTGACACAGCACCTGATGTCATCACTCACTGTTGACGTCTATTAGAAACATAAACACTGTGTAGATCCCTATATAAATTAAACATTCCTACAGGGTTCCTTTTTTGTTTTTCAATAATTGTAATGATTTTTGCCTTATTTGCATAATGATCATGCTGACAGCCTGAAATCTGTAAGGTTAGTAGCCATAGTTGGAGATTGATTTTATAGCATCCTCAGTGTGTACTTATACCATAATATATGTGGTGTTACCTGTTAGGGTCAGACCTGTCAAAATGTAAGTACTTTTACTTGCCAGTGTTTCCATGGAGACTCCTGTACTCAGAATATTTCCGCATACACTACCAACATGTACATGGAGTCTACACTGTTTCACTGTAAGTCATTGGATAGCTCAGTCACGTTGATTTGCTTTATTAGTATAAATTTCAGCTACTTATACTGAAATTTGCATTCCATGGAAGTTTATGTATTTGCACGTGAGTCCACATGATTGTGCACCCCTACACAGAGTTTACTGAATCTGAAACTTGCCACGTCCATGTATGCATCATGTCAAGATGATGTAAAAATTATTTTGTAAGCTTTATTGAATTCCCCCAATTGTCTTTATACCCTTAAGCCACCTCTGATATTTACTTTTTATAAAATACATGCAGATATTGCATTTTGTCATTGACTCTGTACATAATGTCATGTATCTATTTTGTTTACCCTGGGCTGCAACTGAAATAAGTCCAGTGACATCAGTGCTTTACCCTGGTTAACAAATTAAAAATAAAATAAATATTTATGTTTCTTGCATTTCACTTTCACAATGTTATGCCATTCTTTGATTAATATAATGTAAAACATATGCAATTTTTGTAGAGCTATCTTTTAAGGCTTATCTAAAAATGAAAAAGTTGAAATTAGTCATGTGATTTGCCATGTGTCCACAAAATGTGCTATTTAATAGTGTGCATATTAGTAACATATCAGTCTGATGAAATTCCTTTTAGGGATACATGTACTAAAAAAGTTAATAAAATGTTTTTGTTTCTTTTGTATAGTAGTTGTTGTTTAGGATTATAGTTATTTTATTTCAACAATGTGGTGTGTCTTGGTAGTTATTTTGGAGTGTATTCATTACCAGACCAACTGATATCCTATAAGCAAAGGTAAGCAAAACAGTACCTCATAAAACACTACCAAGCCACTGAACAAAGGGTGAGCTCAAAGAGTGCACAATGTAAAATAACCTACATTTTATTAGTAGGTTTAGTGCTTTCATCTCATTCGAGACTTCTTTAGAACTAACCCCATCAATTTAATCACATTAATTAAAACAACTGGTGATATATGATATTATTTGTGTTAAGTTTGAATCCTGTATTATATCATATCCTTCGCTAACAAATATGCGACATTAAGTAAATCCAACAAACCATTTAAATACACGTCAAACTCTCCTTTAGTTAATAATTTCATTTTTACCATTACACAAAAATGCATAATTCAAATACAATCAATGTTAGCATATAAAAAATATAAATAAGAATATGTATTTGTAAATGCTTTATGTATTAGGAAAAATGTATTAAAAAACACTGATGCAATAAGTTAGGGAAGTTGGCAATTGAGTGACAAAATTGCAAAAGTTATTAATTAATTACCAGGGCACTCAAAGTTATTTCAAAGCTTGGCAGTTCTTAATTTCATAGGCTGGTACTAAGCTAACTGCTTTTGCAGACCATTTTAAGACATACTACTTACTCCAAGTGAGAATCAAACTGTGCACTTTCTATTTGCAAGGCAAACACCTTAACCATTATGCCATCCTCCCACCCCTCAACAGAATAAGATGGGATTTTAAGATTTTTATGAGTTGGGCAAATGAAGCATTTTTTTCCTGATATAGTAATACAGGAATTTAGAAGGACATAGAAGGGATCAAAGGCAGAAATGAAAGTGCAAGGGTTCCTCTCTGATAACCTGTGCCTGAACACAGGAACCAGGCAGGGTGGGAGCTAAAGAAACTTTGTCATTTAATCCATGGGAGGTATTGGCATTTAACCTCAGCTAGTAAAGTAATTTCCCACTGTTCAGCCCTTGGATTTCAGTCAACTTGTTCTGAATCTCAAAAGGTAAAACAACTATTTTTACATTCTAAAGAATGACTATATAGTGTTTTGACCTCTACCTTCTTTTTTAGATCACTGTCGCATTCATAAATTCTTGTCCTTAAGGCACTCTCCATTTTACCTACATGAAATGAAGAGCATACTTTGCAAAATGCCAGATAAACTATCCTCATAGTTACTCAACTGAAATATTTATAACCTTTGAAAATCCACTCAGTACTGGGGAGGTTGAGGGTACCATGGTCAGTCATGTAGGGACACTGTTTGCACATTCCACACATAAGTTCCTTTGGGTTTTGTGTTTTCAAATCCAACCTCTCCTTTAATCCCTTTCTATAAAATATCTTTAACATTATGTCCTCTCTATAGGTATATGTTAAGGGCTGTGAAAAAATCTCTAAACTGTTTGGCAATGAGGGGATACTTCCCCTTAGCCCCATGGTAGGAATGTTTTCTTGTTCTAAGGATTCTGCACTACCCTTTTCCAGTCCTGGCACTAGTGCATACACCAGGAGTGGGCAGTTCTTTATCCTGGGACCTGAGACCCTAGTCTTTTTTATTTTTCAACCTACCATTTTTCAATGATGTACAAAATACAGGCTATATATCAATGTCATCTTAGTGAAATTTTGTGAAAACTGCGTCCACCACATGAAGGTACTCACCAGCTCTTAAGGATGAATTCACTTCCATTAATAGAACTCTCCTTTTCTTGTTGATTTCATCTCTCCATTTGAAGGCATGTATGGAATTTCAAATGCCTAACTAATGTGATACAAATGCATAGACTTTCAAACTTTCAGCAAATTAATTTGTGAAATGTGTCAGCTCTGTAGCATAGATGCATAAAGACCTGTGTGTGATTAAGAAGGTCTGCTGTTGAGAAGCAGCCCTTGTGTAGGAGGAGACACTAATAATGAGGAGTTGAGGAATTAGAAGGCTTTGCCTAAATCTCTCTTTCATGGGGAGGGAGTTGGGGCATGCTTGGACTATGTCAAATCACAAACCCCAGTGGTGAGACAAGTTCTGATTTTAAAGATGATGCTCATCATTTGAGGGTTAGCTATGACAGGAGCAAATCACCAGGTTAGCAGGTGGGGTGCCCTCATGGTACCATCCATCTGTCCCACTTGCTCAACATGTTAAGGAATTGGAGTACAAACCAGAAAATGCCTTTGGCATTGTTCACAAAACTGTGACTAGTAGGCTCTCATCTCTTCTTTGCCTCTTCCTAACTTAATGAAAAGTAGTTCCCAGTCTGTCAAATGCAGTCCAATAGACCAGAGAGGTTTAACAATATAGGGAGGGCAGAGACTGAACAGGAGCATCTGCCTGCAGTAGATGGTCTAGCTACTACAGGGACATAAAAGATTCATTATATTTCAATACATGTTCATTTTATATCTATATCTATCTATCTATCTATCTATCTATCTATCTATCTATCTATCTATCTATCTATCTATCTAGCCCAACTAACAAATGTCCTCACAGATATCTTCAGTAACTCTCTGAGTCAGCAAATTGTTCCAAAATGCATCAAGGACACAATAATCATTCCATTAACAAACAAGTCTCCACCATGTTGCATAAATGACTACCGCCCTGTAGCCTTCACTTCCACAGTGATGAACTGCTTTGAAAGGCTGATCAAGGATGCCATAATGTCTGGGATGCCTGCTGATCATCTTGGCCCTCTGCAGTTTGCTTACTGAGCAAACTGCTCTATGGCAGATGCCATCTCTCTAGCACTCCATCTATCCCTGAAACACCTTGATAATAAAAACACCTATGCAAGGGTACTATTCATCAACTTCAGCTCTGCTTTTAACATGGTTATCCATCTTCATTTAGTGAAGCTAATCCAAATAGGTGTCAACACTCCACTTTGTAACTGGATTCTTGACTTTCTCACAGACAGACCTCAGAAAGTGTGTGCAGGAAATAAATACTCAGATAGCATCATTCTTAACACTGGAGTCCCAAAAGGATAGGTACGAAGTCCCTTGGTGTTCATCTTGTTAACACATGATTGTACAGCCAGGTACAATACAAACCACATTATCAAATTGGCTGATAACACAGCAGTGGTGGGTCTCATTAGTAATGATGATGAAACAGCGTATAGAGATCAGGTGAAACAACTGATCAATTGGTGTGGAAATAACTTAGCACTAAACATAAACAAGACAAAAGAGATAATCATTGACTACAGGAAAGTTCGCAAGGAACATTCTCCCCTCACCATCAATCAGGAAACAGTAGAAAGAGTGAGAAGCACGAAGTTTCTGGGAGGGCACATCGATGAGGACTTGTCTTGGAACAGCACTACAAATGCCATAGTCAAGAAAGCGCACCAGAGATCGCACTTTTTGAAAAGACTGAGGAAAGCGAATCTCCCATCGATAGTTCTCACTACCTTCTACAGAGGTAGTATAGAAAGCATCCTGACAAACAACCTCATAGTATAGTATGGTATGGAAGCTGCTAAACCTCTGAGTGCAAATCCCTAAAGAGAGAGGTGAAGACAGCCGAGAGGATCATCAAGACCATCTTACCATCTATCCACAACTTGTACTTATCTAGATGCCTCAACAGGGCCAGAGGAATAATTAAAGACTGCACTCACCCTGCTTACAGACTGTTCCTGCATCTATCATCCGTAAAGTGCTTCCAAAGCATACATTGCAGAACTACGAGATTCAGAAACAGCTTCTTCCCCAATGTCATCAGGCTGCTGAACTCTAATAACAACTTCATTCCATGATGGTCATCTGGGTTGGTAGAGACTGTAGTAGCTTGTCTCATATTGTGCAACAACCTGGTTACCAGTCTCATCTAATACTAGTGCAATATTCACCATGACTGTTAACTTATAGGCCATCTAGAGCAGCAGCAATGCAATAAAATATCTCTTCTTTCGGTGCAATACATGTTACAAATTCATAAATTAAAAACAAAGAATAATGCTCACTACACTCTGTTCGCCTGATAATAAACAAGACTTATAAAATACAACAAAAAACCAGGCTAAAATAGTGGGAAGTATACTTGCTGTGTTCAATTCAAGTCAGTCACAAAAGGTAACCAAATGTTCCACAAAAAGAAACGAAGCTGTAACCTACAAACCGCTTTACTTTGCGAACTCCTAATCCAATAAAAAAGAGTCAAAATCACCATAGAGTGTTCATTCGAACCTACTCATCCACTGGGCAATAGCTTGTAGAAAAAACACGCAGCCAGCATGTAAAAATAAATCCAAGCGTCCAGTAGAAACCACGTTTATTAAAATAATTAGAACACAGGGCTAGCGCTTTCAACGAATCTTCATCAGGCCACTAACAAACAAACATACTGACATCCCTTTTATAGCAAAATGCTAGAGTCAACTACTGATGTCACATCCTGTTTGGACATACTGAAGTCAACTCTGATGTCACATCCTGTTATACATAAAATATTTAAAGTGACATCACTTTTGTAGTAAAACGCTACAAGCAACTCTGATGCCACATCCTACTAAATGTAAAATCTTATAAAATGTTTTAAATTATTTCAAATGTTAAAAATATATATGCAGACATTTTGTAAACAGTGTGCAATAAAAATGTTCTAAAATAACATTTCACCCTACTTTAACTGCTGCTGCATGTAACATTCAAAATGTTTTAAAATAATTTAAATATCTATGTAACCATCTCATAGACAGTATGCAGCAAATAAGGTGTTTCACAATTACATACTATCTTCCTATAAATACTGCACTTATATGCATACTAGTAACAAAAATGGCACGCATGTTTAGTATTTAATAATAAGCGATATAATCCCATTTGAAATACTTGTATGTATAAATACATGTTTAAAATAGGGATCAAATTAATAAAGATATTAATATCTACACATGAGCTATTTAGCATAATTATAACTGTACAGAAATGATCATTCAAAAGACTGCATCTAAAATTTGTACAGCGTGTGCTTCTAAATATCATAATATCTGTAACAGCATAAATCATTCAAAACAGATATGTGCACACGCAAAAATATTGATAACAGCTGATATTATAAACATAAAAATATATGAGACTAAATGTGCAAAATCAGGTGAAATATGTGTGCTGGATGAGAGAGGAATACATGGTATATCAGCATCTTTCATAACAATTGGCCCCTAAAAAGCCTGCAGAAAAATACAGAGACAACGATGGAGACAGAAATGGAAAAATGTGAGGTATGAAAATGTTATAAATATAAAAGTAAAACCAGCCAGAAGTTAATGAAGGGTGGCAAAGGGGTGAAAAGCTTCAATAAAGTTTCCTAGCTTTAAGTATAGGTTTGATGGAGACTCTGTCATTGAGGCCTGGGTACAAATCAGCCCTAAGCCTGATTATCCATTTGGCCTCTATCTGTTCTGTGGTGTTAAAAATATCTCCTCTTCTACGAGATAGAACATTGTTTTGAATTACTTGAAACAAAAAGCTATGTTGGGTAGATGTATTAATTACATGCCTAGACAGAGCATTTGAAGAACATCTGACTTTGATTTTATATAAGTGTTCCCTAATACGGTCTTTAAACTTTCTGTCCGTCTTCCCTACATAAAACGCAGGGCAGTGTACACAGGTAGCCAGGTACACCACATGGCAGGTCTCACAAGGGGCAGAAACTGTGAAATGAAATTCTTGTCCTGTAATAGGATGATTGAATTTATCAGTTTCTTTAATGAATTTGCAATAATTGCATTTTTGACACTTTTTAGTCATTTTATGATTACTGGTTGTATTTATGTCAAACCTATTCGGACCACATAACATTCTGTGTAAATTCAACTTATTTTTATATGTAAATTTTGGTTCTTGGCTCAATATCTCATAAATAACTGGATCTGTTAGCAAGATGTCCCAATGTTTTCGATATATGCTTTCAATACTATTTACATCTTGTGTAAAATGTATCGGTATTCTGATAACTCCACTGCTAGTTTTGGTGATGCTACTATCATCTCGTTTACTAGAGAAGTAGGGAAAAGCCCTGCCTTCTCTCAATTCACCTATGGTACCTAAAGAAGCATCAACTTCTGTTACCGTGTAAGACCTGTCTATAAATTTAGGCAAGGGAACGGTCTATGAGCAGGGGATCCAGTTATTTCTGAGATATTTCTGCCACTTGTGAGACCTGCCATGTGGTGTACCTGGCTACCTGTGTACACTGCCCTGCGTTTTATGTAGGGAGGATGGACAGAAAGTTTAAAGACCGTATTAGGGAACACTTATATAAAATCAAAGTCAGATGTTCTTCAAATGCTCTGTCTAGGCATGTAATTAATACATCTACCCAACATAGCTTTTTGTTTCAAGTAATTCAAAACAATGTTCTATCTCGTAGAAGAGGAGATATTTTTAACACCACGGAACAGATAGAGGCCAAATGGATCATCAGGCTTAGGGCTGATTTGTACCCAGGCCTCAATGACAGAGTCTCCATCAAACCTATACTTAAAGCTAGGAAACTTCATTGAAGCTTTTCACCCCTTTGCCACCCATCATTAACTTCTGGCTGGTTTTACTTTTATATTTATAACATTTTCATACCTCACATTTTTCCATTTCTGTCTCCATCGGCCAATTGTTATGAAAGATGCTGATATACCATGTATTCCTCTCTCATCCAGCACACATATTTCACCTGATCTTGCACATTTAGTCTCATATATTTTTATGTTTATAATATCAGCCGTTATCAACATCTTTGCGTGTGCACATATCTGTTTTGAATGATTTATGCTGTTACAGATATTATGATATTTAGAAGCACACGCTGTACAAATTTTAGATGCAGTCTTTTGAATGATCATTTATGTACAGTTATAATTATGCTAAATAGCTCATGTGTAGATATTAATATCTTTATTAATTTGATCCCTATTTTAAACATGTATTTATACATACAAGTATTTCAAATGGGATTATATCGCTTATTATTAAATAGTAAACATGCGTGCCATTTTTGTTACTAGTATGCATATAAGTGCAGTATTTATAGGAAGATAGTATGTAATTGTGAAACACCTTATTTGCTGCATACTGTCTATGAGATGGTTACATAGATATTTAAATTATTTTAAAACATTTTGAATGTTACATGCAGCAGCAGTTAAAGTAGGGTGAAATGTTATTTTAGAACATTTTTATTGTACACTGTTTACAAAATGTCTGCATATATATTTTTAACATTTTAAATAATTTAAAACATTTTATAAGATTTTACATTTAGTAGGATGTGGCATCAGAGTTGCTTGTAGCGTTCTACTACAAAAAGTGATGTCACTTTAAATATTTTATGTATAACAGGATGTGACATCAGAGTTGACTTCAGTATGTCCAAACAGGATGTGACATCAGTAGTTGACTCTAGCATTTTGCTATAAAAGGGATGTCAGTATGTTTGTTTGTTAGTGGCCTGATGAAGATTCGCGCTAGCCCTGTGTTCTAATTATTTTAATAAACGTGGTTTCTACTGGACGCTTGGATTTATTTTTACATGCTGGCTGCGTGTTTTTTCTACAAGCTATTGCCCAGTGGATGAGTAGGTTCGAATGAACACTCTATGGTGATTTTGACTCTTTTTTATTGGATTAAGAGTTCGCAAAGTAAAGCGGTTTGTAGGTTACAGCTTCGTTTCTTTTTGTGGAACATTTGGTTACCTTTTGTGACTGACTTGAATTGAACACAGCAAGTATACTTCCCACTATTTTAGCCTGGTTTTTTGTTGTATTTTAAAATTCATAAATTAGCCACAGTGCAATACTCTAAGATCCATAATGCAAAACTCTAACGTTCGCAGTGCAATACTTAAATGTCTCTTTCTGTGCAAGGATCAATGCAATCCCCGGGATTCATGAAGCTCGGCGCAAGGCCGGCGTAAGGCCTGCGCCGGCGGTGCAGTGAATAGCCGGCGCAGTAGCGCCATATACATATTAATGAGAGTGCACCGGAATCACAGACACGTGCGTAGTGTACGTGAGCGAGCCCAGGTAGGATGCGTCTGGAGGCATGTCTAAGCCGGCATGAGGTGAGCAACCTAATGTGCTGACAGCCACGGTCCGCCCACAATAGTAATGGCAGCAGCCAGGTCCCATGCAGAATGAAACGCACGGACAGTATGCAACATAGTACCCATCCCAAATTAACGGAGAAGCAAATACAAGCCACGAAGACATAAGTGTACCCGTCCAAGGAGCAAAGGATACGCATAAGACCGCGTTCGTCCCGCAATGCACCGTCAGTGTTTACACTCAGAGAAGGTGTACAGCCGCATGTCAGCGCGCCGCACCGACATAGGAGCAGCGATTAAGGTCACCACCTGTCCCACTTTGGTTGGGGCAGTCTCTCCATGGCCAGTTGTGTCCCGAAAAAGGATTAGAAATGGCTGATGTGCTACGATTGTAGGACACAATGATATCCCGTATTTAATGTAATGGTAGCATGAATTGGTTATTTCTGTAACAGAAATACCTAAATGACACAAGAAACAGAATAAGCAAGCAAATTGCCACAACAATAAGCTTACATTTAGGCAAACAAGTGAAGTTCTATGCTATATAGTGACCGTGTGTATGTGTCGGCCTGTAAAGTCAGATGTGAGTCCCGGAAATATCCCAGATCGGAAACTGGAAAAGGTGGAAACCCCAGTAGCGACATGGGTATGGTCACCAGGGTTACCTGCTGTCCCAATGTGCTATGGACAGTCCCTGACTGGACAGTTGTGTCCCTGCAACAATCGTAAAAATGGAAAATGACCTCCGATCCCCTGTCAAGAAAATTCCCGCAATATACATGTAATAGTAGCATAAAACATATACATTACTATATGAAACACAGACATGGCATAAGAACATAAATAAGGAACCCAAATGCTTACAGAATAAGCTTTTAGTATGGCAAACAAGTGAAGTTCTGTCAACTGCACTAGCCGTGGGTATGTGTAGTCCTGCAAATTCCGAAGTTTCCACATAACATGCCCCACTATGGGCATTGGAAAAGGTGCCAACCATAATGGTCACAAGCAGTAGTGACAGTACATAGCCGGGTAGCTGTGTTGACATAACAACAGTAAGGAAGCAAGATACCTCAAACACAGGCAAACATGTGCATAGCAACATATCCCACACCCAGCAACGTCTCTGTTGCATACACTGGATGGCGTATGATGAAGTGTAATATCCAGAAGCAGAACCCATGCATTCGGATGTACTACACAATAGCCTCATTGTACATGTCAGTCCCACCCATGTATACCTCTGCACCCAAACCTGCTAGCATCCGTGTGCAGCTATACAACCACACACAATGTGCATACCTGAACTGTGGTAAGATGTTTGTGTTAGGCAATGCCACGCTGGCAAATCGTACCCACATGTCACCAACCCACCGCAGGTACAGATATGTAAATGGCTGCATGTGAATGTGTCAGCAGAATGTGTACATCCGCATGTAGTATGTACCCGTCCAAACCATCTAGGTTTGCATACGACACGGTGCACATAACTGTACACATGTGGACAAGTCGGTCGTTGGACCACCGCATCGATGATTATCTATGCAGTGAAGTCGATCACATATAGCGGAACAGGTGCCTACCAAACAGGACGTCCTAACAGGGTGCTACAGGCAAAGAAGCGCAAGCTGGGACATCACATGTGGACAGTAGCGAGCTGGACGGACATATACACACGGTCTAGGTAAAGGATGCAACAACATGCATATGCCCGCATGGATGTTGTTCGTAAAATATATAGAAACACATATGAAGTTCCAGTTTAGACTCGAAATACTATATAATGCATTGAATTGTACCGTACAATATGGCAGTAGAAGTAAGCCTGCATGTAATTGGTGAAGCTAAGCTGTAGTGTGATGGAATTCTGAACCTGGCAGTAAGCAGTACAGCAGGCTCATGTCTGTCATCATTAATTATTTGCTGGGTTACAGAACAATAAATGTATGTACATGCATAACAGCACTCCTTCCCCAGAGGAGGATGGCCTTGTGAGCTCTATCGAAGATAACAGTACAACTCCTTACCAGAGAGACAAAGCAACGTATTAAGAAATTAACTGTCCACTGTATCGTAACAGTCTAGCGTCCTTGAAACAGCTACAATCACAAAAGGACACTGTAATGTACAAGGTGCCTTGTAAGGCTGTGTTATTCCCATGGGAAAACATTTTAAAAGCACGACCCCAGCACCCACGTATGTATAGACTATTGCGGACCATAGTGATGGAAATGCCCTGTGACCGACCACGTCAGTAAGGTGGGCAAAAGCTGATTGTAAACACTATATAAAGAAACTGCTTACTGTATAGAGTCGGACAAAACTCACATACTTGGACTGTATATTATTTAGCCTGCCTGTGTACACTACTAAAACTTTCCGAACCCGAGCCTCCTGTGTTATCGGCTGTCACTTAGAAAAGCCTACTGATAACTACAGTCTGGTTTTAACAACTTATTTCACATTGTGATCCTTGTAATCCGGACTTCACTTGGTAAGCTACAGGTCAGAGTGCATGGCTGGTTAGACATGTACGCTGGAGAATATGCATAAATGGTTCTTCTTGAATGAAAAGACCTCCGACTGAATTGTTGTGTGTAAAGAGGCTGTTTACTGTCTGATCTGTGGCTGAAAAGCGGGAAACTGGATCCCAAGAAGAAAACGTGCAGCCTTAAACAGGAGGCCCAGGTAAGGAGTGTTTGCCTTTTTGTCTCTATTGTAGATCAGGGACCAGACTACATTGTGTTTCTGTTAACAGTAGTGATATCGGGTCGAAGACCTACCCACATACTGTTAAATCTGAACATAGGTCAGGGGAACACACAGCAGAGTAAATAGTGATTGTAGAGTGGATACAGGGAAGGAGACACCACGTGGTATGACAGAAGGGTATGGAAAAATCAGCCCACGGGACGTGAGTATGAA
>NC_056727.1:937439855-937469875 GCF_019279795.1 Protopterus annectens
CATCAGCCGAGGTTTGAGCTGCAGTAACTTACTTAAATGTAAGTGTCTTCATAGAACTGTTAAGTTCAGAAAGGCTTAAATTAACACTCCATCTTATAATTTTAACTTTAATTGAGTATAGCACCTCATGAAACTTTAGATGTAATTGTTTTCAGACTTCCACTGGGAAATGAAAAAGTTGTATAAATGTAGTTGCCTGTTGAGTAATATTCTGATGCTGTGTCTTCCGCACCAATCATCTTGGATATCATTTCTAGGAATGACTCTTTCTCACTGGCTTTCTCAAACTGCTCAAGTTCTTCAAGTGTTTGACTGGGTGTCAGAACCTCCAGCTCATCTTCGATGATTCTGACACCTGTGCCAGGGGTTGGAACCTGTTACATGTCTTGGCTGCAGGTATTAAAGGGTAAGTGATTCTGACACCTGTGCCAGGGGTTGGAACCTGTTACATGTCTTGGCTGCAGGTATTAAAGGGTAAGTGATTCTGACACCTGTGCCAGGGGTTGGAACCTGTTACATGTCTTGGCTGCAGGTATTAAAGGGTAAGTGATTCTGACACCTGTGCCAGGGGTTGGAACCTGTTACATGTCTTGGCTGCAGGTATTAAAGGGTAAGTGATTCTGACACCTGTGCCAGGGGTTGGAACCTGTTACATGTCTTGGCTGCAGGTATTAAAGGGTAAGTGATTCTGACACCTGTGCCAGGGGTTGGAACCTGTTACATGTCTTGGCTGCAGGTATTAAAGGGTAAGTGATTATGACACCTGTGCCAGGGGTTGGAACCTGTTACATGTCTTGGCTGCAGGTATTAAAGGGTAAGTGATTCTGACACCTGTGCCAGGGGTTGGAACCTGTTACATGTCTTGGCTGCAGGTATTAAAGGGTAAGTGATTCTGACACCTGTGCCAGGGGTTGGAACCTGTTACATGTCTTGGCTGCAGGTATTAAAGGGTAAGTGATTCTGACACCTGTGCCAGGGGTTGGAACCTGTTACATGTCTTGGCTGCAGGTATTAAAGGGTAAGTGATTCTGACACCTGTGCCAGGGTTGGAACCTGTTACATGTCTTGGCTGCAGGTATTAAAGGGTAAGTGATTCTGACACCTGTGCCAGGGGTTGGAACCTGTTACATGTCTTGGCTGCAGGTATTAAAGGGTAAGTGATTCTGACACCTGTGCCAGGGTTGGAACCTGTTACATGTCTTGGCTGCAGGTATTAAAGGGTAAGTGATTCTGACACCTGTGCCAGGGTTGGAACCTGTTACATGTCTTGGCTGCAGGTATTAAAGGGTAAGTGATTCTGACACCTGTGCCAGGGTTGGAACCTGTTACATGTCTTGGCTGCAGGTATGAAAGGGTAAGTGATTCTGACACCTGTGCCAGGGGTTGGAACCTGTTACATGTCTTGGCTGCAGGTATTAAAGGGTAAGTGATTCTGACACCTGTGCCAGGGGTTGGAACCTGTTACATGTCTTGGCTGCAGGTATTAAAGGGTAAGTGATTCTGACACCTGTGCCAGGGGTTGGAACCTGTTACATGTCTTGGCTGCAGGTATTAAAGGGTAAGTGATTCTGACACCTGTGCCAGGGTTGGAACCTGTTACATGTCTTGGCTGCAGGTATTAAAGGGTAAGTGATTCTGACACCTGTGCCAGGGGTTGGAACCTGTTACATGTCTTGGCTGCAGGTATTAAAGGGTAAGTGATTCTGACACCTGTGCCAGGGGTTGGAACCTGTTACATGTCTTGGCTGCAGGTATTAAAGGGTAAGTGATTCTGACACCTGTGCCAGGGGTTGGAACCTGTTACATGTCTTGGCTGCAGGTATTAAAGGGTAAGTGATTCTGACACCTGTGCCAGGGGTTGGAACCTGTTACATGTCTTGGCTGCAGGTATTAAAGGGTAAGTGATTCTGACACCTGTGCCAGGGGTTGGAACCTGTTACATGTCTTGGCTGCAGGTATTAAAGGGTAAGTGATTCTGACACCTGTGCCAGGGGTTGGAACCTGTTACATGTCTTGGCTGCAGGTATTAAAGGGTAAGTGATTCTGACACCTGTGCCAGGGGTTGGAACCTGTTACATGTCTTGGCTGCAGGTATTAAAGGGTAAGTGATTCTGACACCTGTGCCAGGGGTTGGAACCTGTTACATGTCTTGGCTGCAGGTATTAAAGGGTAAGTGATTCTGACACCTGTGCCAGGGGTTGGAACCTGTTACATGTCTTGGCTGCAGGTATTAAAGGGTAAGTGATTCTGACACCTGTGCCAGGGTTGGAACCTGTTACATGTCTTGGCTGCAGGTATTAAAGGGTAAGTGATTCTGACACCTGTGCCAGGGGTTGGAACCTGTTACATGTCTTGGCTGCAGGTATTAAAGGGTAAGTGATTCTGACACCTGTGCCAGGGGTTGGAACCTGTTACATGTCTTGGCTGCAGGTATTAAAGGGTGAGTGATTCTGACACCTGTGCCAGGGGTTGGAACCTGCTATATGTCTTGGCTGCAGGTATTAAAGGGTAAGTGATTCTGACACCTGTGCCAGGGGTTGGAACCTGTTACATGTCTTGGCTGCAGGTATTAAAGGGCAAGTGATTCTGACACCTGTGCCAGGGGTTGGAACCTGTTACATGTCTTGGCTGCAGGTATTAAAGGGTAAGCGATTCTGACACCTGTGCCAGGGGTTGGAACCTGCTATATGTCTTGGCTGCAGGTATTAAATCTTGTCTCACAGGAGGTGAGGACTGCATGCGCTCAGGGGCACATGAGATGGTGTGCTATTGCTTCACAGGGAGGAGCAAGCATTCTTGGAGGGAATGTGCCTTGTGTAAGTGAAGGGAAGGCCCCCACAATCATCCCATTATACATCCTCCCATGGCAAGTCCTTGGGTGCATTCAGGAAGTAGAGCTTAAAGCATTAAAAAAAAAATCACAAATCACCTCAATGGATGTCTGAATAATGGCCCTTCCCAGCTGGCCCTCACGCCAGCGATGGGGAACAAATGGACCAATTGGCAAGGAGGAGGATGATGATGATAGATAGTGGGGCACAGAGAGCAAAAAAAATGATGAGATACAGATGTGGAAGAGAAGGACAGAACTTAAACTTGATGACAGAAAACAGATCATGTAGAAACTTTACTAGAGCTTTACTAGAAAAGCTCACCAGACTCTGCTACACTTTGCTGTGAAGGAAAGGTCAGTTTGCTTTTTATTTATTGTATTTTGTATTATTTTATTGCCTTTTTATATTTTGAATACTGTGATTTCTTTTCTTTACCTTGTGTTTTACTTGTATTCTGCTTTTAACTGCATATTAAAACTTCAAAAGGGACCACAGCTCTGTCTCTTGTGAGTCAGGCAGAAATTTTTCCCACCAACCCGCTTACTGTCATGTTCTTAAATACCACTGTCTTTCTAGTTGCCTGCCTCTTATGTTAATTTGACCATATATCTCATTTCCTCTCTGCTTTCACTGGCTTTGTGTGAGTAAGCACAAAATCATCATTTTGTGAAATCACTCCCCTTCAACTATTTAAATATATTGGCCATCCTACTGTATTCCATAGCACCAGAATACAAAAGTGACCACCCTCTTTCAGTCTATCTTGCCATTTTAAAAATAGTGACTCTCCACTAAAATTTAACTTTGTAGACAGGTAAAACTTAAGTTCCCTACTTTCACATCTAACTTATCTAGTGCACACTGCAGTGTTTAGGATAAACCATTTTTTTCCATCTTACCTTTAAGCATCCCTGTGACTAGCACTTGCTCTAATACATGCTGGAAAGCACTAGGAGCCTTAAACTGATACAAGCACTCAACTCTCCTTGTTAATACGGAGAAATTAATTGTAGGCACTAAGCCTATAACTGCAAAGCACCTTGCTAAGGCAAGGGAAAACAGCTCCTGTACTTTACAAAAAAAGCACCAAAGCAGGCATGTCCAAGGATCAGCTTCCAGTGATTTCTCCTGTCCACCTGGTGAATCTGGGAATACTGGGGCAATGCAGCAATTGCCTCATGTACACAGACAACCCTCTCCTCCTACCACCCAACACTACAACCTGTGAGAGATGCACTTACATAGCCAAACTGGAAGCTCTCTCCACCCAAGCCTGTGCTAGACAGTCAAGAGAAGAAGGTTAACACCTGCACTACACTCAAGCAAAACATAGCCCTTCTAAACCCACACCACCAACACCCATACATAGCAACACTAAATCCACATATGTGGATGCCCTTAACAGTAACCTGCCCAAGCAACAAGGACATCCGAAGCTAAAATGCAAACAAACACCAATCACAACCAAAGTGTCACATAGCTCACAACACCAGTGTGCCACCCAACAACAGCCCCTAAGGCAAGACAACGTACCCAACACTTCAGTCATAGGTGACTCTATAGTCAGGCACACTGATGTCCCACTCACCAGGCTGAACAAGGAGAAAATTACAGTCAGATGCCTGTCGGGTGCCAGGATTCACCACATAACGCATGCACTCAAGTCACTCCACAACAAGTACAAATATGACTCTGTCATTGTCCATGTTTTAGTGAATGACTTCAGACGTACCTCCCTGGACTACATGAAAAGAGACATGGAAGAGCTCTCGGATCATGTGGCCCAGGCAGGTATGACCCTAGTCTTGAGTAACATCCTGCCTTCCCTAGTCTTGAGTAACATCCTGCCTTCACCAAGAATGATACCACAATATAAGGACAAAATGATTAACTTCAACAATTGGCTAAGCTTCTGGTGTCATTCAAAGGGGATCCAGTATCTGTCTGCCTGGGACGACATGATCGACAGACCACGATGCTTTGCCAGAGATGGTCTGCACCTGTCTCCCCTGGGATTCAGGTTACTGGCTAAGGCTCTTGCCACCCCATAGAGTCTTTTTTAGGCAAAGTTCAAAGGACAAAACCAGCACCATATCAGGTACAAGCATGCAAATACTGAAGGTAATGCTACTCAATGCTAGAAGTCTAAACCTCAAAATGCACTCTCTCGAGTCACTCCTAAAAATGGAGAACATAGATATCTGTGCAGTAACTGAGACGTGGTTCAAGGCTCCAGAGAGCACCCCTGCAATACCAAGCTACAACTCTTACCACACTTTTCAGCCACTAAACCAGGACTGAAACATTAAAGGTGGAGGAGTGTCCATATTCATCAAGGATATTCACACCACCAGGCTAGTTGCCTAACACAATGCTTCTTTAATACCTGCAGCCAAGACAGGCAAGAGGTTCCAACCCCTGGCACAGGTGTCCGATTTAACAGACATTTTCAGAGTGACAAATTCATTATGTATTCCGGTGTGTCCTTATGAAATCCAAACTAAAAATAATACTCTTTTATCAGAAAAGGCAATATTTTATGCTGCTATAAATTTTACAACTGTACATATATATATATATATATATCTATATATATCTATATATATATGGTGAATCTGGGCATACTGGGGCAATGCGGCAACTGCCTCATGTACACAGACAATCCTCTCCTCCTACCACCCAACACTACAACCTGCGAGAGATGCACTTACATAGCCAAACTGGAAGCAAAGCTCTCTCCGGCCAAGATTGTGCCAGACAGTCAAGAGGAGAAGGTTAACACCTGCATCACACCTCAAGCAACTCATAGCCCTTCAAAACCCACACCATCAACACCCACACATAGCAACACTAAACCCACATATGCAGAGATCCTTAACATTAACTTGCCCAAGCAACAAGGACCTCTGAAGCCGAAACGCAAACAAACACCAGTCACAACCAAAGTGACACATAGCTTACAACAGCAGTGTGCCACACAACAAAAGCCCCTAAGGCAAGACAATGTACCCAACACTTTAGTCATAGGTGACTCTATAGTCAGGCACACTGATGTCCCACTCACCAGACTGAACAAGGAGAAAATTACAGTCAGCTGCCTGTTGGGTGCCAGGATCCGCCACATAACGCATGCACTCAAGTCACTCCACAACAAGTACAAATACGACTCTGTCATTGTCCATGCTGGAGTGAATGACTTGAGACGTACCTCCCTGGACTACATGAAAAGAGATATGGAAGAGCTCTTGGATCATGTGACCCAGGCAGGTATGACCCTAGCCCTGAGTAGCATCCTGCCTTCACCAAGAATGATGCCACAGTATAAGGACAAAATGATTGACTTCAACAATTGTCTAAGCTTCTGGTGTCATTCAAAGGGGATCTAGTATTTGTCTGCCTGGGAAGACATGATCGACAAACCACGATGCTTTGCCAGAGATGGTCTGCACCTGTCACCCTTGGGATTCAGGTTACTGGCTAAAGCTCTTGCCACCCCTATAGTGCCTTTTTTAGGCAAGGTTCAAAGGATAAAACCACCACCGTAACAGATAGAAGCAGGCAAAATCTGAAGGTAATGCTACTCAATGCTAGAGGTCTAAACCTCAAAATGCACTCTCTCGCGGCACTCCTAAAAATGGAGAAAATCGATATCTGTGCAGTAACCGAGACCTGGTTCAAGGCTCCAGAGAGCACCCCTGCAATACCAGGCTACAATTCTTACCACACTTTTCAGCCACAAAACCAGGACCGAAACACTAAAGGTGGAGGAGTGTCCATATTCACCAAGGATATTCACACCTCCAGGCTAGTTGCCCGACACAATGCATCTGAAATTCTCCAGGTGCAACTAACACTAGGTAAGACTGCAATCCAAATTGTAGCTTGCTACAGATACCCAACCATGCCCCACGATTCTCACTACACCTTTCTAAACATACTGGAAAATATTAAGATACAACCAAACACCCTAATACTGGGTGATTTCAACTACCCTGCCATTAATTGGGAAAACTACTCAGGTACCAACTCCTTTTCCCAACGGTTCTTGGAATTCATAAATTCCAACGCCCTGGATCAACTAATCCATTGTCCCACCAGGGGCTCCAATATCCTAGACCTGGTCATTACCAACATGGGAGATAGATGCTCCACACCAGTGGTCACCCCCTCATTGGTCAGGTCTGACCATAAGCAAATCACCCTTGACATCTACATCCCACCCCCACCCCCCAGTAAGGAAACCTCCTTAAAAAACTTCTCCAAAGCCATCTTCAAGCTACTGAAGTCAGAAGTGACAACTTTCACAACACCCACGCAGACGGGATCTGGAAGTTCGACTGCAGAATCTTACACTAAGGCGCTGTACGAGCACATCCACTCGTGCATGAATCGTGCCATCCCAAATAGAACCAAGATGCTCTTCTCCAAAAAAAGGAAGCCAATCTGGTGGTCCTTTGCTGTAAACAAACTATACAACAGAAGGAAGAAACTGTTGCAAAAAAGAGGAAAATCCCAGGATGCAAAAAACTCCCTCACCAGCCTCAGTAAGAAGCTGAGATCCCTCATAAAATACTCCAAAGCTAGTTACAAAAATAAAATTGCCAAAGATTCCAAAGACAACCACAAGGCATTCTATAGTTATGTCAAGAATCTAAATGGCAATGCTCAGATCTGCTCTGAGTTACAACAGAATGGCATTAAATATACTGATCCCAAGGATATTGCCAATATCCTGGCAGATCGATTTAGTGCCAACTTCACCCCCCTCTCACCCCCTAAAGGGCCCATCTCAATACCAAAAGATTGCCAAATTCTGATAATCACAGCCACACAGGTAGAAACCGCACTCTCCAAAGCTAAGAATACAGCATCCATGGGACCAGATGACATCCCAGGCTGTGTACTACATGAACTACAAAATGAACATGCACCTCACCTAAGTGTCATGTTTAATCATAGCCTCACCTCAGGCTTTGTGCCCACTGAGTGGCGCACAGCTACAGGTATCCCGCTCCACAAGGGAGGATCCACCTTGGATCCCGGGAACTACCGTCCCATCAGTCTGACAAGCCTGATTTGCAAGGGCATGGAACGCATTATCATGGAACTTATAAACAAAGACATTTGCAACCTTCAAACACTGGACCCCACCCAGTTTGGGTTTGTGAAGGGCCGATCTTGTCTCCTGAATCTGATTGACTTCTTTGAATCAGTCTCCAGAGCTGTGGACGAGGGTAAGACAGTCCACACAGCCTATCTGGACCTCGCCAAAGCCTTTGACACCATCCCCCACTCTGGAATCATAGATAAACTTACTAAGCTGGGCATAAATCCCTACGTCACTCGATGGGTTGCTAACTGGCTTACTGACAGAACCCAGACTGTAAAAGTAGATGACTCCAAATCCAGCTCCAGACAATTGACAAGTGGAGTACCTCAGGGTTCAGTCCTGGGACCACTCTTGTTTGGCATCTACTTCTCTGAAGTACAGGCCAACACTAAAGGACTCTGGCTAACAAAGTTTGCAGATGACTGCAAACTGGGAGCCATTATTGAATCCCCAAATGATGTGGATATTCTACAAAAGGGCCTTACAGAAACAGATGCCTGGTGCCAGAGCCATGGGCTCAAGCTTAATGCCAAGAACTGTATAGTTATCCCCTTTGGAAAAAAACATGTACCCACGAATTACCACATAGGTGGCAGGACACTAAACATCAAAAGTGTGATGAGAGACTTAGGGACACAGGTGGACAGTGGACTCCCTTTCGATAACCACATTGCCACAACAGTCAGGAAATCCTTCTATGTGGCACACCTCATCACTAAGGGCTTTTCATCCAGAAAAAAGGAGGTCATTGTCCCACTGTACTCATCCCTCATTAGACCCATTATAGAGTATAATGCCCTGTTTGGTATGTACCTCACAAGACATCTGCAACAGCTCGAAAGGCCACAGAAATACCTCACTAAAAGAATCACTGGCCTAAAGCAGATGACATATACTGACCGTCTAAACAAACTCCAGCTATACTCTGTGGCGTATCGTCTACTCAGAGGCGATCTCTGCTTAACATACAAGGCCATGTCAAACCCTGAGCTGTTAGGCATGCTCCACTTAAAGAAATCCCAATCCCTCAGAGCGACATGCTCCAGGGATCTAAACCTTGTCATCACAATGAACAAAACATGCTGGAGGGATAGATTCCTGACCCAGAGGCTCCCCATTCTCTGGAATAGACTGCCCATACATATCAAGCAGAGCGCCTCATTGGCCCTCTTCAAAAAGAACCTTGATGATTGGATGGGAGATAGGAAATTCACCCCGGGGATCATGTCAGTCGCCCTGCTAGACAGGAGCCTGGAGAAGTAAATATTGTGGGAAGAAATATCCAGGGAATTGTTATGGCTAGGCTTGCATAGGCCCTAGGGCCGATAGTCTAGTACCAACCTATGAACCTATAAGAGCAGCCCAAGCTCCACTTCTTGTCTTGCTGCCCCAGTGCTGGGGCTGCTGATCGAATCTCAGTCATCTGGGTCACATTCAGGGCTTCACCCTCTGCATTACAGAACCAGGCTTGCAGATCCTCATTTTGCCATTTGTCCTCATTGATGATGTAATGTTCTAGTAATATATCCTGTTGCCCTTTCATCTTCGAAACCAAGGTTACAAGATATGTATTTTTTTCAAACTAGTCACAAGTGTCTATTGGACTTTTAATGCTCTTGTAACATTTTAGAGCATATCAGGTAATGATTACATGAAGGCAGGCCAGTCGCATCCTAGACAGTAACTGTAGCCATCCAAACCGTGTACTGCAGTTACTGAGTAAACTTAGATGTAATCCACTCTCTCTGCTAAAACTGCAAAGATACTTGCAAAGTTTACATCACAGTGTCTGACTGGGAGTGGGAACACTTCAGAATTGGTAAGGAAGCTGTGCCTCAACTGACAGAAGCCTTTTATTCCCAAGGCTGAGCAGCTGTTGTACAAAAATGACATCCTCGCAGATGTGCATCCCCGAGGGTGACACCACCCATAATAGTACTGTTCGAGTGCATCCCCGAGGGTGACGCCACTCATAATAGTACTGTTCGAGTGCATCCCCGAGGGTGACGCCACCCGTAATAGTACTGTTCGAGTGCATCTCCGAGGGTGATGCCACCCGTAATAGTACTGTTCGAGTGCATCCCCGAGGATGATGCCAACCGTAATAGTACTGTTCGAGTGCATCCCCGAGGATGACGCCACCCGTAATAGTACTGTTCGAGTGCATCCCCGAGGGTGACGCCACCAAGTACTGTTCGAGTGCATCCCCGAGGATGATGCCACCCGTAATAGTACTGTTCGAGTGCATCCCCGAGGGTGACGCCACCTGTAATAGTACTGTTCGAGTGCATCCTCGAGGATGACGCCACCCGTAATAGTACTGTTCGAGTGCATCCCCGAGGATGACGCCACCCGTAATAGTACTGTTCGAGTGCATCTCCGAGGGTGATGCCACCCGTAATAGTACTGTTCGAGTGCATCTCCGAGGGTGATGCCACCCGTAATAGTACTGTTCGAGTGCATCTCCGAGGGTGATGCCACCCGTAATAGTACTGTTCGAGTTATTTCATCATTGTTTTGCCTGTGGTGACTTGATAGACATCTTTACTTGTGAACGTGTTTGTTTCCCTACTTCGTGAGCCAATTATATCTGATCAGTGATCAGTCACTGAATGTATGTAGATCTTACTTCTCCTGGCAAATTATCTCAACCTTACAGCTATTGCGTCTTTGTTTCAACTGGGCTCATTAATCAGAGTTCCTTATGCATTTACAGTCTGCTTTTATGGTGTAATTATGACTTTACAGTGCATTCCATGTTCCTTGAGCTTTTTGGAGTTGTTTAAACTTTGTGTCCGGTATCATTTGTTCTGGACTAGTGTAGCATAGCTAGAAACCTGTATTTCTAGGTGATACTAAGAAGATGTTCTACCATATGGACCATAGTTCATACTAAAGCCTAGAAAACTAAGCATTTTACTGCCTTTCATGTTTTGAATCCAGACTTCAGACCTCATTTGATTTCTGTCTGTCTACTTTATTTCACTTGCAACAAGGAACTATTATATTAATTTATTGTTTATTGTGTTCAATTTTTTTCATTTGCTGGTTTGCTCATAGTTTATATTCCTGTAGTTTTACTTTGCTTTAGTGTATAACTTAATTTCTTTACAGCAGGGATCTACTTAAGGCTCCTAACCTCTTTTGAACTGTCAGGGTTCATAGATATAACTTGTTATATGCGCAGAAGAATCATCTCCTTAGGAGGCATAGGGGAATTCACTGGAAACACACCTGCATGGGCTTGTGTGTGGAAAAATGAGGTATTGATAGTAATAATCAGATCCCATTTTGGTGGGTGGCATCCCCTAACTTACCATCCTTTTTTATTGGTAATGTACCCATTGTTCTAGATGACCATCTAAAGTAGTTATGAAGGCTGTATACTCTCAATGGGCCTATTCTGAGCACTGTATTGTAACATAAGGTCTCCTTTAGCAAGGCTGGAATTCCCATACTCCCAATGGGCCTATTCTGAGCACTGTATTGTAACATAAGGTCTCCTTTAGCAAGGCTGGGATTCCCATACTCCCAATGGGCCTGTTCTGAGCACTGTATTGTAACATAAGATGTTCTTCGTGTTTCACTGTTGCAGTCATTACGTTTGGGTAATCCTCCTGGCAGATTGCCCTCAGCTGGCCTGAATTCCAAAGTCTTGGGTCCTGCATTGGCTGCTGTCGCCCCTTCCCTGACGTCACGTCATCAGGAGTATAAAAGAAGCAGCCGATGCCATTTTCTTCAGTCTTTCTTGCCGCGTGGTACCCGAAGCAGAAGCAGTTCGCAAGTGCTGGTCGACTCCTGAGATTTTCGTGTTTGAGTTTCAGATCCGAAGTCTTCAATAAAGCTAAGTACCCGTTAGAAACTTTTTCTTGCTCCAGACCGATGTCAGAAAAAGTTAATAATTGTATTTCTTGTGGAAAGCTAATACCTCATAAGGATTTTCATTCTTATTGCATTCCTTGCCTAGGCCCTGATCACAATGTTACTGGTTGTCGGTTTTGTGCTAGATTTAACCAACGCACTATTAAGTGTCGGTATGATTTTGCTTTAAACTTTTTTGGACGCCGGTTTAATTATCCTGAAATGTCGTTGGATAGCCATCCGACTACCGGAGTTTGCAAAAAACGCAAAGAAAAAGAAAAACAACCGAGGCCCAAAACCGATGATGAAGCTTCTCCTAAGCTAGTCACCGGTTCGCCGGTTCTCAGTGAGGTGCTTTTGCAGCCCCTGACGCTCACTACTTTAGAGTCGCAGGCCACTACTGACTCCCACGTGGAGTCGGCCATGCCGCTGGCTACTCAAGGTATTGGAGCCATGGAAGCTAATCCCTCAGATTGGTCCAGAGCCGCTGAGCAGGCACCGGCTTCTGAGGGTGTATTCAGACCTAAACATCTTTACATAAAAATGACTTCAGCATCAAAGGCAAAGACTAAAGCACCTTCTAAAGCAAGGAAACAAACTCAAGAGCCATGTGGGCAGGCCTCTATGCCCAAAAAACAGATGCTCAAAACGGCCAAAGACTTGATTACCTTGATCAGGGGTTCCCATCCCCCTCCTGATAAGAGGCCTAGGCAAGACACTGACTATGAATCTTCAGATCAGGTCTCGGTTTCTTCTGATTCTTCTTCTGATCAGGAGTATTCTCTTCAGGATTCTGATGCTGAAGAATCTATACCTTCAGCATCTCCTCCTGAGGACTATTCCTTTGGGAAACCTTGCATACCATGAGGGAGAATTTCCACTGGGAGAGCCAAGACTTTTCAGAATCTAAAAAGAGGCTCAGGGATTTTCTCTGACTACCTCAGCACAGGCCTCTAGCTATTCCACCTGTGTTAGACATTGTCGATGATGTGTTTTCGGAGTCTAGTCTGACCCCTGACTCCTTACCCCCAGCTCCTGTTAAGCCTGACAGATATTACAGGGATGTTCTTCGTGTTTCACTGTTGCAGTCATAACTGTAGGGTGTTCCTGCCGGCAGGCAGCCCGAGGTCGGCCAGAATTCCAAAGTCTGGGTCCGGCGTCGGCTGTACCAGCAAGTACCCTGACATCAGAACGCAGAGGTATAAAGCCGACAGCCGACGCCATCTTCTCCGTCTTTCTTGCCGTGCGGTGGAAAGCAGCTCGCAAGTTGTTGGTTGGCGAATTCTTGAAACAGCGTGGTTTGCTTGTCGTCGGTCCGAAGACTTTTTTCTTCTCTTTTCAAGCTAAGTACCCCGTTGGGGAAACTTTTTTCTTGTTCCTCCGATGTCAGAAAAAGTTAATAATTGTATATCGTGTGGGAAACAAATACCTCATAAAGATTTCCACTCCTACTGTCTTCCTTGCTTGGGCCCTGACCACGATGTTTCTTGCTGTCGGTTTTGTGCTAGGTTTAATTCGTGTACGATTAAATGTAGGTACGATTGGGCCTTGAATTATTTCGGTAGACGATTCAACTACAGGATGTCGTCGGATACTTTACCGACAACCGGAATTCAAAAGAAACGCAAGGACAAGGATAGGCCTCCGAGGTCCAAACAGGATACTTTGCAGCCGGAGCCAGCTTCGGGTTCGGCTGTCATCAGTGAGGTGCTTTTGCAGCCCCTGTCGTCAGCCACTTCGGAACCGATGGCCGACACGGACTCCCATGGGGAGCCAACTAGGCCCAGTATTTTATCTGCTGCAGGACCTTCAGACATCGCTCCTTCAGATGGGTCTGGAGCCGCTGTGCAGGTACCGGCTTCTGAAGGGGTCTTCAGGCCTTCTCATATTACTATTTCTACAAAGACAAAGGCAAAGTCAAAGACTCCTGTTAAACCAAGGGTTCCTTCTCAAGCTTCTTCGGATTCAGCTCCCAAGTCTCAGAAGCAATTATTAAAGATGGCTGAAGATTTGCTTACTATGATTAGGGGTTCTCACCCTCCTCCTGAAAAAAGACCTAGACAGGATATTCCTTATGATTCCTCTGATCAGGCTTCTGTGTCTTCAGTCTCTTCCTCTGACCAGGATTATTCTTTTCCTCCTTATTAGGATTCTGATGCAGAGGACTCAATTCCCTCTGCTTCTCCCCCTGAAGATTTTTCTTTTGGGGAAACCCTGCATGAGATGAGACAGCATTTTCATTGGGAAGGTTAGGATTATTCCGCCTCCAAGAAGAGACTTAGGGAATTTCTCCTTCTCCCACAACACAGACCTTTGGCTATTCCTCCTGTTCTTGATATTGTGTATGATGCCTTCTCTGAAGCTACCCTGAATCCTGATTCTTGTCCGCCTGCTCCTTCTAAGCCGGATAGATTTTATAGAGTTCCTGATTCCCATCAATTTTTGTTCAAGAACCCTTCTCCAGACCCTGAAACTATTTCTCAGGGTTCCATGGCTGCTAAGGCCGCTTCTTCTAAAAATCCTATTCCCTCTGAAAAGGATTCTCGGGCCTTGGACAGATGGGGCAAAAAGGTGTATACTTCGGCTACTCTTTCTATTAGAGCTTTAAATTGCCAGTTTCATATGTTCAAGTATCAGCAATTTCTTTTGTCTGTTTTAAAACAAAAACTTTCTTCCTTTCCTGCATGTGCTGAGGACAAGGAATTACAAGATGTACTGCATGCAACTGAACAAGTTAGTAAACATAGTTTACATTGTGGCTTTGATGCCTTGGAGGCTTCTTGTAGTGCCGCAGCTTCTGGTACTGTTATCAGGAGACATGCTTGGCTCTGAGAGCAGAATTTGCCTGAACAAGTTAAGGCTAAATTGTTAGATGCCCCTGTTCAGCATGATGTTTTATTTGGTTCTAAAGCTGAGGAGGTTATTAAAAAGATGGAGGATAAAGCGAAATCTATGCAGACTGTGAAAAATTTCTTACAAGTTCAGCCCCCTAGATTTTCTAGGAATTGGCCCTCCAAAAATTGGTCCTTTCCCACGTCTGACAGGCCTCAAAGGGGAAGATATAGACGCTCCAGAGGTCGAGCTCAGGCACAGGCCTCTTACAGGTCCAGACAATGGACTGCTTCATCACCTAGAAGGGGTGAAGACGGATCTCAATCACAAAGGAAGCAGACCCAATGACTCCCTCTGCTGGGCTACAGGTCCTCTTTGCCTGGAAGCCCCTCTCAGAGGAAAACTTTCTCTTTTCTACCAAAATTGGACTCAGATTACCCAGGACAAATGGGTTTTAGACGTGATTTTAAGAGGTTACAAATTCCACTTTCATACTCTGCCAAGGTCTATCGGTTGGCCAGATCTGCCAAAACATCAGTGGTCAGAGGCCTTAAATCAAGTGGACGCCTTATTGGCCATGAGAGCCATAGAGCCTGTTCCACTTTCAGAGATGGGAAAAGGTTTTTACTCAAGACTATTTCTGGTCCCAAGGAAGCAAAATTCATGGAGACCGATTCTGGACCTTTCGGTATTAAACACCTTCCTGGAAATTCCAAAATTCAAGATGCTTACTTTACAACAACTCCTTCCAATGCTCTCCCAGAATGCTTGGATGGTGACATTGGACTTAAAAGAAGCCTACCTACACATTCCCATCAGGCAGGAATGCAGAAAATACCTCAGATTCAAGGCAGGTTCGAGGTTCAATTCTCTGTACTGCCCTTTGGTTTATCTACTGCGCCCAGAGTCTTTACCAAGTGCCTGGCTCCAGTAGAAGCTTATTGCCGACTCCAAGGGATTCAAATTTACCCCTATCTGGATGACTGCCTTATTCAGGTGGACAGCAAAGACCTTTTACTTCAGCATCTGCATTTTGTTCAACGTCTTCTCCTTCTACTGGGATTTTCAGTGAACACAAAAAAGTCACATTTGATCCCCTCTCAGCAAATGATCTTTTTGGGAGCTCTTCTAGACACAAACTTGCAAAGGGCCTTCCTCACTCCAGAAAAACAATTACAGCTGGCCTCAATTTTCAAAACCTTGGCTACTTTAACTCAGCTCACTGCAAGGAAATTCCTGCAGGCATTGGGCTACATGGCTTCTTGCATCCTGTTGATTCCAAATGCAAGGCTTCACATGAGAACATTTCAATGGTACCTAAAGAGTGTATGGTCACAGCATTACCACAGTCTGGACACAATAATTCCACTGATTCCTTGCCTCCAGAAGGAGTTCCTTTGGTGGTCCAGGGCTTGTGCTTTAAACGAAGGGAATCCCTTCCGTCTGCCTCAACCTTCTCAGACCATAACCACGGACGCTTCAGATTATGCTTGGGGAGCTCATTTTCTAAATCTTTGCCAGCAGGGTTCTTGGACAAAAAAGCATCTACCCTGGCACATCAACTTGAAGGAAATGTTGGCAGTTCAAAATGCTCTTCTAGCCTTCCAAAATCTTTTAAATCCGGGGCCTCTTCTGATTCGTACAGACAATACCACAGTCATGTGGTACATAAACAAGCAAGGGGGCTCTCACTCTTACCCCCGTTGCAGACTAGCCATGAAATTATGGGACACGGCTCTAAATCTGAATCTGCATCTTCAAGCTCAATTCATTCCAGGAAAACAGAATCTCTTAGCAGACAGCCTAAGCAGAAACCTTTTGGATGGATGCTGGACCCCAGCTTATTCAGCAAGATTACTGCAGTTTGGGGTTGTCCTCCGATAGATCTGTTTGCATCCCATCTCAATCATCAGCTGCCTCTCTTTTGCACCAGGTCCTTCCACAAAACAGCTTGGAAAGTGGATGCCCTGTCATTCAGCTGGAGGAACCTTTTGGGATATGCTTTCCCTCCTCTTCCTCTTCTTCCTCGAGTATTACTGAAAATAAAACAGGACAAGCCCAAGATAATCATTCTGATAGCTCCAAATTGGCCTCGGCAGTTTTGGTATCCAACTTTAAAACACCTGTTCTTGGAACCTCCTTGGATTCTACCTCTGATCCCTTCTCTTCTGTCCCAGCATCAGGGTCAGATGCTACACCCTTAAATCAAGACCCTATGCCTGGCAGCTTGGCTCTTCAAGGGCCTTTGATTCCTTCTGCTCTTCCCAAACAAGTTTTGGATGTTCTTTTAGAAGCTAGACGGCCTAGCACTAGGAAATCTTATGCTTCTAAATGGAAAAGATTTTGTATTTGGATGCAGGACCGAGGTTCTAACCCTGTTTTGCCTGATATTTCCTCAATTTTACTTTACCTCTCAGACCTTTTGCTTAAAGGCCTCTCTTTTTCATCCATCAGAATTTATGCTTCTGCTATCTTAGCTCATTTCATCACTGATCCTCCCATCTTTTCTCACCAACTGGTGAGACAATTTTTGAGAGGGGCTAAGAATTTAAGACCTCCCAGAACTCCTCCTGTTCCTGCTTGGGATCTTAATTATGTCTTGGAGAAACTTACTTTGCCTCCTTTTGAGCCTGCTGCGGCTTTGGATATCAAGTTCTTATCCTGGAAGACAGCTATTTTGTTAGCATTGACTTCTGCCAGAAGGGTTTCAGAGTTGCAAGCTCTCATGGCTGTGGAACCATATATTATCTTCCACCAAGACAGAGTTTCCTTGAGGACCAATCCTACATTTATGCCTAAGGTGATTTCGAAAGTGGCTCTAAATCAGACTATTCACCTTCCTACCTTCTTTCCTAATCCTCAAAATAAAGGAGAAAGGATTTTACATTCATTGGACGTACACAGACAGCTACGATTTTACCTGGACAAAACTAAAGATTTCAGAAAATCTGATCAATTGCTTATCTCTTATGCCTCCAGTTCTCTAGGCAAGGCTATTTCTAAACAAACTATTTCCAAATGGATTGCTCATGGAATAATGTTTTGTTACTCTCACTATGGGAAACAGATTCCAGGTACTGTTAGAAGTCATTCTACTAGAGCAGCTGCCACTTCAGCAGCTTTTCTCAGAGGAGTTCCTACCAAAGACATTTTGGAAGCTGCCACTTGGAGTTCAGTGCATACTTTTTCCAAGCACTATAATCTCCCTCTGTATTCTAAGTCTAGGGCAGGCTTTGCCTCTGCTGTTTTGCAGGGTCTTCTAGCTGCCCGTACATCTGCATAACCTCCTCCCTCTTTCACTGCTTTGGGATTCCACCCTACAGTTATGACTGCAACAGTGAAACACGAAGAACATAGTACAGTTGTGTACACCTACCATAAATGTAGATGTTCGAGTGTCTTCACTGTTGCAGTCGGTGTTTCCCTCCCACCTATCCCCTCTTATTCTTGTTTGTTCCCTTTTCCACTTCTTTTGTGGTGTATTTGTGTTTCCTTTTTGGACACCTATTGGTTTATTGGGGGCTTCTGACATCTGGGGCAAGAAAGGCTGGAGAAGATGGCGTCGGCTGTCGGCTTTATACCTCTGCGTTCTGACGTCAGGGTACTTGCTGGTACAGCTGACGCCGGACCCAGACTTTGGAATTCTGGCCGACCTCGGGCTGCCTGCTGGCAGGAACACCCTACAGTTATGACTGCAATAGTGAAGACACTCGAACATCTACATTTATGGTAGGTGTACACAACTGTACTTTCTTGACTCACACAAATTTCTTTTTAAAAACCCTGCTGCTGACCCAGAAACTATTTCACAGGGTCCAAAGGGGGTTAAGGCTTCCACTGCAAAAAACCCAACCCCTCTGACAGGGATTCAAGGGCACTGGATAGATGGGAAAAAAGGTTTACACAGCTGCAACTTTAGCTATAAGGACCTTAAACTGTCAATTTCATATGCTTAAGTATCAGCAACATGTCATGGGATTGCTTAAACAGAAAATGTTGTTAAATTCTGAATGTGCAGAAAACAAGGAAATGCAGGATTTATTGTATGCAGCAGAATAAGTTGGAAAGCATACTTTACAATGTAGTTTTGATTCTTTGGAGGCCTCCTGCAGGGCCGCAGTTACGGGTTCTGTAATTAGGAGGCATGCTTGGTTAAAGGAACAAAATCTGCCTGATCATGTTAAAGTTAAATTACTAGATGCACCTTTGCAGCATGATACTTTGTTTGGTGTTAAGGCAGAAGAGGTGTTAAAGAAAATGTAGGACAAAGCTAAATCTATGCAAACTGTCAAAGAATTTTTACAAGTACAGCCACCCAGGTTTAGTAGACACTGGCCTACAAAAAATTGGTCCTTTCCTGTGTCAGACAGACCTCAAAGGGGCAGAACCAGATGCCCTAGGGGTAGATCCCAAGCGCAAGGTTCTTATAGGCCCAAGCAATGGGGTGCTTCTACCTCCAAAGCTGGAGAAGATAGATCACAAACATACAGAAAACAGTCCAATGACTTCCCCCCTGCCTGCACCAAGCACTTATCCCCTGGCAGAACCATTAGGGGGAAAATTAGCACTTTTTGCTCAAAATTGGCACATCATAACCCAGGACAACTGGGTTCTAAACATAGTGTCACAAGGATACAACAAGTTCCATTTCCATACTATGCCAAAGGCAAACAGATGGCCAGATCTGCCAAAAAATCAATGGACAGAGGTGCAAAAACAAGTCTTATCCCTCATGGACATGGGGGCCTTTCAACAAGTACCAGCGCAAGAACAGGGACAAGGATTTTACTCAAGACTGTTCTTGGTACCCAGAAAGGACAAGACCTGGAGGCCGATACTGGACCTATCTATTCTAAACACTTTCCTGGATGTTCCAAAATTCAAAATGTTGACTTTGCAGCAGCTTCTGCCCATGTTGGGCAAGAATGCTTGGCTTGTGACTTTAGACCTAAAAGAGGCATACCTGCATGTTCCAATCAGACAATCATGCAGACGATACCTAAAATTCAAGGCTGGTTCAATGCATTACCAATTCTCTGCACTGCCCTTTGGCTTATCTACTGTGCCCAGGGTCTTTACAAAGTGCCTGGCACCAGTAATTGCATTCTGCAGACAAAGAGGAATACAAATATATCCTTACTTGGATGACTGTCTCATTCAAGCAGAGAACAAGGACATTCTTCTTCAACATCTGGCGTTTGTGAAAAGACTTCTATCATGCCTAGGGTACACAGTCAACAAAAAGAAATCAAAACTAGTACCCTCACAAGAGATAACATTCCTGGGTGCAAGCTTGAATACAACTGCCCAGATGGCTTATCTCACGCCAGACAAGCAAAGGCAACTGACTACCTATTTCAAAATGCTGGCAACAAAGGCCCAGTTATCTGCAAGAAAAATTCTGCAGGCTTTGGGCTTCATGGCATCCTGCATCCTACTAATTCCATGTGCAAGACTGCATATGAGGAAACTTCAATGGTACCTAAAAAGTGTTTGGACTCAACATTGCCACAGCCTGGAAACAGTCATTACTCTCATTCCCTGCCTGCAACAGGAGTTTCGATGGTGGGCAAAGGCTTGTCACCAGAACAAAGGACAGCCATTCACATTACCTCCAGCCAGGCTGACACTAACAATGGATGCATCAGACTATGCATGGGGAGCCCACATGGCAGAAAGAGGCATTCAGGGCACATGGTCCTCAAACCAAATGTATCTACATGTCAATCAAAAAGAGATGTTAGCTGTTCAAGATGCCCTGACAGCCTTCAAGGACCTACTTTATCCGGGACAACTACTGATAGACAGACAACACCACGGTCATGTGGTATATAAACAAGCAGGGGGCACACATTCTTACCCCATTTGCAGACTAGCCATGACCTTGTGGGACACAGCTTTGACTTACCAAGTACATCTGCAGGCACAATTCCTGCCAGGAAAGGAAAATACTCTGGCAGACGAACTAAGCAGAAACCTCATGGATCCCCACGAGTGGAAGCTGGATCCACAAGTCTTCAACATGATAACAAGGAAATGGGGATGCCCGGACATAGATCTATTTGCCTCTCCTCTCAGTTACCAACTAAAAAGATTTTGCACAAGGACTTATCTCAAACAAGCATGGAAAGTGGATGCCCTATCAGTATATGCCTTTCTTCCACTGCCTGTCCTCCCCAAGGTGCTCCTAAAGGTCAGACAGGAGAAGCCAAAGATGATACTGATTGCCCCAGACTGGCCACGCCAGTACTGGTATCCAATACTAAGGAATTTATCTCTATACCCGGCTTGGACATTACCTCAGCTACCTCAACTACTGTCCCAGCAAAACAGTCAGATCATGCACAGCCAACTCAGGACATTAAACTTGGCAGCATGGCGGATAATGTAGACATACAAAAAACACCTCTCAGTAAAGCTGTGATGGATGTCATTCTGATAGCCAGAAGGCCTAGTACTAGGAAGTCTTATGCTGGAAAATGGAAGAGATTCTGTGCCTGGAACCAGGCGCAAGGATCTGATACAGCGGTACCAAATATTCCTCAGATTTTGCAATACTTAACTGAGATGCTGAACAAAGGCCTATCATTTTCATCTATTGAAATTCATGCCTCTGCCATTTCGGCTGATTACAATACACAGCCACCACTTTTTTCTCACCCTTTATTAAGGCAGTACCTCAGAGGAGCCAAAAGTTTAAGGCCCCCAGGAAGATTACCAACACCTGCATGGAACCTCAACTGTGTCTTGGAAAAGCTCACCCTGCCTCCTTTTGAGCCAGCTGCTACAGCTGATATGAAGTTTTTATCTTGGAAAACAGCTCTGCTCTTAGCAATTACTTCTGCAAGATGAGTTTCAGAGCTACAGGCGCTCATGGCTGTGGAACCTTTCATCATTTTTCATCCAGACAGGGTCTCCCTGAGGACAAACCCAACTTTTATGCCTAAAGTAGTGTCCAGTGTGGCTCTTAACCAAGCCATCCATCTGTCTACCTTTTACCCAAATCCACAGAACAAGGGGGAGAGAATTCTGTATTCTTTGGATGTACACAGACAGCTTAGATTCTACTTGGACAGAACCAAAGCTTTCAGGAAAACAGAACAATTACTAGTGGTATATGCTACAGGATCACAAGGAAAGCCTATCTCAAAGCAGACTGTTTCTAAGTGGTTAGGCCACTGCATTTGTTTCTGCTGCTTACACCATGGCAAGCCAGTGCCTAAGGGCATTAGGCCTCATTCCACTAGAGCTGCAGCCACCTCAGCAGCCTTTCTCAGGGGAGTACCTACCACAGACATTTTAGACGCGGCTACCTGGAGTTCAGTGCACACCTTTACAAAGCGCTATCATCTGCCACTCTACTCTAAATCCAGGTCAGGCTTTGCCACTGCAGTTCTGCAGGGCCTCATAGCCGCTCCTACTGCTGTCTAGTTCCAGCCTCCCAACCATAGCTTTGGGACTCTACCCAAATGTAATGACTGCAACAGTAAAACACGAAGAACATAGTACAGTTGTGTACACTTGCCATAAATGTAGATGTTCGAGTGTATTCACTGTTTCAGTCCAGGTTACCCACCCGCCTTCCCCCTTTTTTCTTTTGGATCTTATCTTTCCTTCTCTGATTTATACTACATATGTGGTGTATTTGCTTATAGATGAAGGTAAAATTTATATTGGTGTATTTCTGAATATACATATAAACTTTGGCTACCCTTTTTGGGGGCACCTGACATCTGGGGCAAGAAAATTTGAAGAAAATGGTGTCGGCTGCTTCTTTTATACCCCTGACGACCTGACGTCAGGGAAGGGGTGACAGCAGCCGAAGCAGGACCCAAGACTTTGGAATTCAGGTCGGCTGGGGGCAACCTGCCAGCAGGATTACCCAAATGTAATGACTGCAACAGTGAATACACTTGAACATCTACATTTATGGTAAGTGTACACAACTGTACTATCTCCTTTAGCAAGGCTGGGATTCCCGTACTCCCAATGGGCCTATTCTGAGCACTGTATTGTAACATAAAGTCTCCTTTAGCAAGGCTGGGATTCCTGTACTCCCAATGGGCCTATTCTGAGCACTGTATTGTAACATAAGTCTCCTTTAGCAAGGCTGGGATTCCCATACTCCCAGTGGGCATATTCTGAACACTGTATTGTAACGTAAGGTCTCCTTTAGCAAGGCTGGGATTCCCTTTGACTTGCTGGGGATTGTTAATGTCATGTATATGTAGTGGAGACTTGATGTGATGATAACTTTGGTCCTTAGTTGGCAGCACCAATGACCCCAGTTCTCCATTACTGACCACCCACTGAGAGATAGGATTGAGGGGATCAGGAAAGGTGTAGCTTTGTTATCAGCTGATTCTGTAGTTGAGCACAGTAACTAGATTAGGCATCAGCTCCTTTAAATATGTCACTGTCAGAAGAACGTACTGCAAGTAGCTATGTACCATCCACTCATTTGTGTAAGGGTGTTCATTCAAAACATTACTAACTTCCTTGTTATCTCTGTCTTGTGTAACTCAAACTGGCTTTTTTTCATGTTCACGTTGATGTGGATTCTGTGACTGTTGTAAAAGAATTCCTATATATTATTAGCGGATTAGGGTTTGCTCAGGTGGTTACCACCATAATGTATCATTCTGGACATACTATGGACTTGGTTTTCCAGTTGTGTGTGATAACCTCTGAGTTGTTGCTAGGCCTGGTCTCATGGTCTGATCATTACTTGGTCTGATTTGTAGTTGTGCTTTGTGGGCTGTAGCCCCCCAGTTCTTTAGAAAGTGTAGTACAAGAATTCAAGTAATGTCATCACGGGATGAGTGCGCCAGCTTCTAATGACGTGTAATGACATGATCAAGGTGAACTTGGTTTACATTTAATACTCCAGTTCACGTATGCCTTATTCTTCTAGTGGCGTGTGAGTCTAGGTTTGATTCTGGGCTGTGCTCTGTGCTTTAAGAAGGACTGAGTGAAGCCATGAGTGCAAATGATGACCTGCTCACCTTCTAGAGGATAAGTGTAGGCTGAATGAACCTTATGCACAGTGCATGTCAGAAATACCTACAAGGAAGACAGTTCCTTTCAGGAGACCTCTGTTTTGCAACACAGAAAGTGTTGACATCTGAAGAATATGAACTTGATGCTCACTTTTTTTTCTGTTTGCCTTCATCAGGATGGTCACATTCCCTAATGTGCTCCCAGGGCTTGGCATTTATCTGAATGGTGATTTGCAGTTATTTGGATGGTGGATGTCCTTCATGGATGCATCTGCAGTCATAACAGCTGGGTTGTCCTGTCGTCAGGCAGCCCTTCAGTCGGCCGGATTCCAAAGTCCAGGTCCGGCTTCGGCTGATGTCGCACTTCACCCGACGTCATCTCTGTTGGTCTTCGGGTATAAAAGCATCAGCCAACGCCATTTTCCCCAGTCTTTCTTGCCGTACAAGCAGAAGCTGTTCGCAAGTGCCGGTCGGTCGGATCCAGAGATTATTTCTACCGAATACTACTTTGAAGACTTCTAAAGCTAAGTACCCCGTTGGGGACTCTTTCTTGCCTCAGCCGATGTCAGAAAAAGTTAATAATTGTTTAACCTGTGGGAAACAAATACCTCATAGAGATTTCCACTCTTACTGTCTGCCTTGTTTAGGCCCAGCCCACGTAGCAGCCTGTTCGGCCTGTGCTTCCTTCAACCGACGAACGCAGGCGTCGGTCGGAGTTGCAGAACAGTTTTTCGGTTCTGATTTTGCGTACATTATGTCGTCGGATCCTCCGACTACACTTTCTGCCAAAAAACGCAAAGATAAAGATCGACACTCGCGGTCCGCGGGTTCGGCGAAACCATGCTTAAACAAACCGCGAGTGTCTCGGTTTCGGCTGAAACCGAGAAAACTGATCAAAGTACAGCTGAATCTATCTCTACAGCTGAGGCCCCTGCTACAACTCTTGAACCAACCTCAGAAGTTTTATCCACTACGGCGGCTGCCAATGACTTATCAGACACCATTCCCTTGGATGTCTCTACCCCAGCACGTGGTGCTGCTAGGCCTCCAGCAGCCATGTCCATTAAGGCCTTCACCAGGGCTAAAGCAGCCAAGACTTCTAAAACAGTGCCTGTTAAACCCCCTTCCACCAGGCCCTCTTCTAGTTCTCAAATGCTTACTTTGGCAGAAGATTTAATTTCATTAATTAGAGGATCTCAATCTCACCCAGACAGGGCCTCTCAGCCCCCAGAGAAGAGATCTAGGGCAGAGCCCCCTGAGCCAGTGTCCTCTGATGATTCGGCTGATGAATCAGACATGACTGACCAGCCAGAGGCCCCTTTCTCCAATTTTGAAGATTCTGATGCTGAAGAATCTATTCCAGCTGCTTCTCCTCCAGAAGAATTCTCCTTTGGGAAACCTTACATGCCATGAGAGCATTTCCAATGGCAGCAGCAAGATTTTTCAGATTCCAGAAAAGACTTAGAACCTTTCTCGCCTTCCACAGCACAGGCCCTTAGCTATACCTCCTGTTCTCTCTGTGGTAGATGATGCTTTCAATGATGTCTGCTCTGCTCCAGATTCATTACCCCAGCCCCTGCCAAACCAGACAGATTTTACAGGGTGCCAGATACTCATCACCACCTTTACAAGGCCCCTCTTGCAGACCCGAATCTATATCCCAGGGTCCCAAGGCAGTAGCGCGACCATAGCTAAAACCCTATTCCTTCTGAAAGGGAAGCAAGGTCATTAGACAGATGGGGTAAAAGGTTTACACTTCAGCTACTCTCTCAGCTAGAGCTTTAAACTGTCAATTTCACATGATACAATACCAAGAGTTTATGCTTGATCAGTTAACTAAAAACTAACCACTGATGAATCTCTTGACAAGAAATATGTATTAGAAATGGTAAATAACATACAACAGGTTAGTAACCATTCCTTAAAATGTGGCTATGATGCACTGGAGGCTTCATTTAGATCAGCCATGACTGGCACAGTGATAAGAAGACATGCATGGCTAAAGGAGCAACCTCTACCAGATCATGTTAAAGCTAAGTTGCTAGATGCTCCTATGGATAAGACAAGTTTGTTTGGTACACCTGCACAGCAGGTTATAAAGAAAATGGAAGAAAAAGCAAAATTAGTTCAAGCGGTTAAAGATTTCCTGCAGGTTCAACCCCCAAGGTTCAGCAGGAACTGGCCTGCCAAAAATTGGTCCTTTCCTGACTCCACAAGATTTCAAAGGGGCAGGAATAGACGTTCCAGAGGCAGAAACCAATCTAGAGGTGGTGCCTACAGAGGACGACAGTGGCAAGGTAACAACAGAGGCTCAGACACAACCACTGCCACTACAACAGCACAGCCACAGTGACTTAATCCTAAATCCGCCTACCAGGGAACAAATAGCAGCTCCTCTAGGCGGAAGGTTAACCTTATTTTCAAAGAACTGGCACCACATAACAAAAGACAAGTGGATTTTACAAACCATAGATCAAGGCTACCGATTCCACTTCCACACTTTACCAGTCAAAGAGGAATGCCAAATCTACCTCCAAATCAAAAGCAGAAGCTCTACAACAGATAATGGAGTTAGCAAACATGAGAGCTGTGGAAAAAGTACCAACAGCAGAGCAAGGAAAGGGGTTCTACTCCAGACTATTCCTAGTTCCAAGAAAGGAAAAAGTTGGAGACCAATTCTCGACCTGTCCACCTTAAATACATACATCATTGTACCAAAATTCAAAATGCTGACCCTACAGCAACTTCTTCCCATGCTGGGCAAGGAGTGTTGGCTGGTAACTCTAGATCTCAAGGAGGCATACCTGCACGTCCCTATTCGACCAATCTGCAGAAGATACCTCAGATTTCTTGCAGGATCAGAGCACTATCAATTCTCAGCATTGCCTTTTGGCTTATCTACTGCCCAGAGTATTCACAAAATGCCTGGCATCAGTAATGCCATTGCAGACTACAGGAATTCAAATTTACCCATACCTGGACGACTGCCTGCTACAAGGGGACAACAAAAGCAAGTTGACAACAGATTTACAACGGGTCATTTACTTGCTACAAGCTCTGGGATACACAGTCAATTTACAAAAGTCAAGGCTGATACCATCCCAAACAAGGACATTCTTGGGAGCGGAATTGGACACAGTAAGACAAATGGCATTCCTAACTACAGAAAAACAAAAAGAACTCCCTCTTTACTTCTTGGCACTAACAAAACTAAACAAGTTAACAGCAAGAAAGGTACTGCAGGCCTTGGGCTTCATGGCATCATGCATAATTTTGGTCCCATTTGCCAGACTTCATATGAGAAAACTACAGTGGTACCTAAGAATTTATGGTCCCAGCACAGGCACAGCCTAGAAACAGAAATCCCACTAATTCCATGCATAAAACAGGAGTTCCTATGGTGGGCTCAGGCATGCCAGTCAAACCCAGGCCTTCCCTTTCGCAGAGGTCAAGCAAGCCAGGACATCACAACAGACGCTTCAGACCTAGGATGGGGGCCCACATGATGGACAAGCGTGCAAGGATTGTGGACTCAGGATCAACTTCACCTGCACATCAACCTAAAAGAAATGCTGGCAGTAAAACTGGCAATCCAAAAGTTCAGACCATTTCTCAAAGAGGGCCAGTTGATGATAAGGACAGACAACACCACAGTCATGTGGTACATCAACAAACAGGGAGGCACTCATTCATACCCCTATGCAGACTGACTTTGGAACTGTGGACCCTGGCACTCAGCTACAACATCCAGCTACAGGCAATATTTGTACCAGGAAAAGAAAATACTCTAGCAGACATATTAAGCAGAACCACATCAGATGCCCACGAATGGCACCTGCACCCGGACATCTTCAAGACCATCACAAAGAAATGGGAATGACTCAGATAGATCTATTCGCATCACCCCACAATCACCAGCTCCAAAAATTCTGCACAAGGACATTCCACCCATTAGCATGGAAAGTGGATTCTCTCTCCTTCAGCTGGAAAGGCCTAACAGCATATGCATTCCCACCTTTTCCTTGATACACAAAGTATTACTAAAAATCAAGGAAGAACAGCCAAGGATAATCCTGATAGCTCCAAACTGGCCAAGACAACACTGGTACCCACTGCTGAGGAGCATGTCTCGAACAATATGTGGCCAATACCCTGATGCCTTTGATGCTAACTCAGAACAACTACAGCACCATACATCCAAACCTGAAAACGCTACAACTGACTGCATGGAACATCACATAGCAGCAGCTAATCAAGAACTTTCCCAAAGAGTTAAAGACATTATTCTTGAAGCACGCAGACCTTCAACAAGAAGGAACTACGCTGGTAAATGGAAAAGGTTTGTCACTTGGAGTTCTGAAAGAGGAAAAGATGTGTCAAACATAGATATGCCTAACATTCTGGAGTACCTGGCCAAACTTCTCGATTCAGGCCTGTCCTACTCCTCCATCAAGATACATGCATCAGCTATTTCAGCAGAATACAGCTTTGATCCTCCTGTTTTTTCACACCCTTTGCTCAGACAGTTCCTCAGAGGAATCAAGAATGTAAATCCTCCAAGGAAACCACCATTGCCAGCTTGGGACTTAAACACGTACTAGAAAAGTTGACACTATCACCCTTTGAACCAGCAGCAACAGCAGACCTACAACACCTGTCTTGGAAAACTGCTTTCCTACTGGCAATTACTTCAGCAAGGAGGGTTTCAGAACTACAGGCCTTAATGGCAGTGCAACCCTTCCTAGTCTTCCACCAAGATAGAGTGTCCATGAGGACTAATCCAACCTTTATGCCTAAGGTGGTATCCAGGGTGTCCTTAAACCAGGCAATCCACCTCCTACCTTCTTTCCCAACCCACAAAACAGAGGGGAAAGAATATTGCATACCTTGGATGTACATAGACAGCTACGCTACTACTTGGACAGAACCAAAAGCAACAGAAAGACTGACCAACTTTTTGTAGCCTATGCAACAGGAAGGGAAGGAAGAGCTATTTCCAAACAGACAATCTCCAAATGGATAGGAAATTGCATTCGATTCTGTTACTCCTTCCATGGAAAACCAATTCCACAGAACATAAGACCTCATTCTACAAGGGCAACAGCCACTACCACAGCCTTTTACGAGGAGTGGCAACCAAAGACATTATTGAGGCGGCTACTTGGACCTCCGTGCATACATTTGCCAAGCATTATAATTTGCCTCTATATTCCAGATCCCGAGCAGGGTTTGCCACTGCTGTACTGCAAGGGATCCTAAACACACCATAATCTTCCTTTATCCTCCTCCCCTAGTTGGCTATGGTATTCTACCCAGCTGTTATGACTGCAGATGCATCCATGAAGGACATAGTACAGTTTTGTACCTACCATAAATGTAGATGTGCGAACTGGATAGCATCTGCAGTCAGGATTACCCTCCCTCCTTCCCCTCTGTGGTACTCCTAGGGTGTTTACCTCCCCCTAATAGCTAGCTGGTGGGGGGGAGTCTTTTATGGTGTATTTGTTTGTATATATGTACATACATGCTTATTTTTGTGTTTACCTATATCTTTTTTGGAAACATTGGCATTCTATCCAAAAAAAAAATTTTTAGCCTTCCAAGAGGGCTTCTGGCATCTGGGGCAAGAAACACTGAGGAAAATGGCGTCGGCTGATGCTTTTATACCCGAAGACCAACAGAGATGACGTCGGGTGAAGTGCGACATCAGCCGAAGCCGGACCCGGACTTTGGAATCCGGCCGACTGAAGGGCTGCCTGACGACAGGACAACCCAGCTGTTATGACTGCAGATGCTATCCAGTTCGGACATCTACATTTATGGTAGGTACAAAACTGTACTTTCTGTCACCTGTTGCAGACATGAAGTTTGTTTATTCAATTACTGGAATTGTTCCTTTAGGGCTGCACCAGTCACCAAACCATGTGTGGAAAAGATCTGTGTCCAGCCTGGTCAGCAGTAGCTTCCCAGAAGGCCTTAGTTCCTTTCTATATTGGATCTTTGTTCCTTTTCTTAAGTCCGTGGTTTTTCAAAGCATGTTACAGGAGGCATTAGTTATCTAGGTTGTTAAAAAAAAAAACTTTATTGGATCCTGATGATCTTGATAATTAGCACTTCATCTCACGCCCTCCATTTATCAACAGAAAAAAAATCATACATGATATGCTTGACTCTCATTTCAAGGAATATAGCAGTGAACTGCTTCATTCCAGACATGGTGCTAAATCTCCCTTCACAAGGGGTATGGGTAATATATTGATTAGAGATCAGTCGAACCAACTTACTGTGGTCCTCTTTGAATTGTAGTGGCATTTGACACTGTTGACCTTGGGTTCATTTTGGACAATCTACATAATTAGTGTGATCTCTCAGGAGTTGTTCTCA